>NC_057805.1:408872115-408880493 GCF_018294505.1 Triticum aestivum | reverse complement strand
GCCGCACCCGCCGGCACCCGTGCCCGCCTGCCACCGCGCGCCCTCGCCACCGGGGCCCTCTCCGCCCGGCGCCTCCTCTCCCCCACCGCGCCGGCGCCGCTCCCTCCTCCCCTCCGGCTGCAGCTCCGGCCACCGCGCGCCGAAACGCGTCGAGCGAGTTCTCTCCCGATCCAGATCCGTTCGGTACAGTGGCGTTGACTTTCCCCCGACCCCCCTTTTTTTCTCTAAGTCATTGAATTTCAACAGCATGTGCACTTGTTCGTGATGCCATAACTCCTTGCATGTAGCTCCGATTCGTGCGTGTAATATGTCAGATTGTTCGTCTCGTGATGCTCTACATTTTGTTCAATTGCAGCATGTTCATTAGAGGTCATCTTGATGCCCAAATCTCTGTTGGAAGAGGGCTAGTTGCCGTTATTCTCTGGTTCTTAGCAGAACTTGGAGATTTGTCATTTTTGTATCTTTAAATTTGTGCATCTTTAGGGCATGAGATCTACATGTGTTTTGAAGTATGCCATGCCATCTTTCCAAGGGTGTATGCCATGTATTTTTATGATCTCTGTGGTGACTAGCACAAGCATGCAAAGTAGGTCCCGTAATATTTCTGATTTCAGGGACTTAGTGATTTCTCTGTGATTTCTCCAAGTCCTTGTCTGCTGTTATTTTGTTGCCTTGTAAAATTGATGTTACAGAGAGATCCATGCATATTTTGGAGATGTTCAGTAACTGTGTTTTGTAGCTATAGTTGAAGTTGATCCATTCCCGCAATTGCTTGCAATTATGGAGTGCCATAGCATGACTCAATCTTGCTCTACTTTTGCTATAAAATATTTCTAGCAGATTCTTAACATGATATGCAATTTTGCCAAGCTTATTGTAGTTGGTCCATACATGCTATGCAATTGTTCTTGCCATGGTTAGCTTCATAAACATGCCATCTTGCTGTAGGTGTGCTTGGTTTGTCATGAATTGCTCTGTAGTGAGTGCATCAAGCTCACAAAGAGGCCTTCATATTATTATTTCTGCCATGCTCTGTTTTCTGCTAAGTCTGAAACCTGATAACGAAACTTGCTATGTTTACATGCTTGCCATCATGATTTGTCGGCACATTCGGGCGGCTTTGCTGGTCTTGTTTTACCATTGTCGAAATGTCTTGTAAACCGGGATTCCGAGACTGATCGGGTCTTTCCGGGAGAAGGTTTATCCTTCGTTGACCATGAGAGCTTATGATGGGCTAAGTTGGGACACCCCTGCAGGGTATCATCTTTCGAAAGCCGTGCCCGCGGTTATGAGGCAGATGGGAATTTGTTAATGTCCGGTTGTAGATAACTTGTCACTTGACCCAAGTAAAATACATCAACTGCGTGTGTAGCCGTGATGGTCTCTTCTCGGCGGAGTCCGGGAAGTGAACACGGTCTGTGTTATGCGTTACGTAAGTAGGTGTTTAGGATCACTTCTTGGTCATTGCTAGATGACGTTCGTTCCGTTGCTTCTCTTCTCGCTCTCATTTGCGCATGTTAGCCACCATATATGCTTATTGCCGTTGCAGCTCCACCTCTTTGCACCTCCCTCTCCTATAAGCTTAAATAGTCTTGATCTCGCGGGTGTGAGATTGCTGAGTCCTCGTGACTCACAGATTCTACCAAAACAGTTGCAGGTGCCGACGATGCCAGTGCCGATGATGGGGTCGATCTCAAGTGGGAGTTCGACGAGGAACGTGGTCGTTACTATGTGTCTTTTCCCGATGATCAGTAGTGGAGCCCAGTTGGGACGATCGGAGATCTAGCATTTGGGGTTATCTTATTTTCATCTGGATTTTGACCGTAGACGGTCTATATGATTGTATTTTGGATGATGTATGAATTATATTTATGTATTGTGTGAAGTGGCGATTGTAAGCCAACTCTTTATCCCATTCTTGTTCATTACATGGGATTGTGTGAAGATGACCCTTCTTGCGACAAAACCACTATGCGGTTATGCCTCTAAGTCGTGCCTCGACACGTGGGAGATATAGCCGCATCGTGGGCGTTACAAGTTGGTAATCAGAGCCATCCCCGACTTAGGAGCCCCCTGCTTGATCGAATTGCTGGCGTTGTTGAGTCTAGAACAAAAATGTTTTGAGTCTTAGGATTATATATATCGGAGAGTAGGATTATTTTTACTCCTCAGTCCCTTCGTCGCTCTGGTGAGGTCTCCTGACGTAAAAGTTTTGACTATTCTCTCCTCAAATTTCACAAAAACAAATTTAGGTTCACGCGGGTATCTTGGAATCGTTCCGATGGTTTTGTGACGAGAACATTGTTCTTGGTGCCTCCTGTCATTTAGGTGTTGTGGCAGTGTCCCGGGGAGTTGAGCTCCGAGGTGTTGTCGTCACAATTTTATCGTTGCAGTTCTGGAATACCTGAGTTTCGCCGACATCGAAATCTCTTTTATGCAGTTGTTGGTGAGATCACCTCGACGCCACCCAGTACTGGGGCGGGAGTTCGGTAGTATTGCCATAACTTGTATAACGGATGTTTTTTCGAAGGTTGAGGTAAACGATTTCCGAAGGTTTCTTGGTTATGTGTTGACGGATGGATACAGCTGGATCTAGGGTTTGCTAGTTTGGGTGATATATTTTGTGTCCCCTGTATCCCCTACACCAGATTGCATAACCAGGAAGTTTCGGGAGTTTATAAGTGGGAATTCAAGTAGCCTTAGGATATCTTTCCGACAGACGCATGATATGAGATTGGGGTTCGACGTCTAGTGGTCCGCCTTTCCACGGTTGGTTTTACAGTGGTCTCGTAGCGTCTTAAAGAGTCCATGGCTATGCCGACTCAGGGATGCTTCATATGTCATGTGCACAGCCTTGTACATGATGGTGCTATACGATTGAGCCCGTGTGGGCCCCACCATGAAAACTTCGGACGAAACCTCTATCATATATTTGTTCCGGCTTATTCTGCAAGCCAATACTTTGTTTTATTTTATATTGTGGTATTCGAGTTGCTTCGAATTCATATGTTGATTCCATATCTTTTTCAAGTGGCTTCTCAACTTATGGAAGTGTGATGATTTACTATGGAATTCATTCGTTCATCTTCGTTCGAATGTTTATTGTGAAGACTATATGTTGCAATTTCTATCCGTTGATTCTACTTATCTATTTGTCTATCAAGATGCTAACGGATGTCACCCTCTTCAGGATGGCTCCACCAACGCGTCAGAATCCGGATCGCAATGAAGGGAGTCAAGCGAACCCTCCGCCACCACCTCCACCTCCGGAGGCATGGAAAGCTATCATGGCAGCCACCAACGCCAATGCTCAAATGATTCTGCAACTCTTGCAAGAACGTACTCAAGGGCAAGGCAATCAAGGCAATCAAGGTCAAGGAAACAATCAGTTTCACTTTGCCACACTCAACCAGTTTCTCGCAAATCAGCCCAAGTCTTTCAGCTACTGTGCCGAGGCCACGGATGCCGATGATTGGCTCGTGGACATCAACAAGCATTTTGAATGTAGCAATGTCAGGCCTGAGGACTATGTCAAGTTCGCTTCTTTCCAGCTCAAGGACCAAGCTGCTGATTGGTTTCAGCAATACAAAGATTCCAGAGGAGGTCGTGTGATCACTTGGACTGACTTCTGTCGGGATTTCAAAGCGCACCACATTCCACAAAGTATTGTTGAGAGCAAGCGTGAGGAGTTCCGCAATCTCAAGCAAGGCAACATATCTGTGTATCAATACAACATTCAGTTTCAGAAACTTGCTCGCTTCGCTAACAAGACGTTCCTGATGAAAAGAGTATGATCTATCACTTCAGAGGTGGCCTTAAAGAGGATCTGCAGTTAGCTCTCGTTCTTGTTGAGCCTACTCAGTTTGATCAATTCTATAATATGGCACTGAAGCAAGAGGCTGCTCAGCTCAAGTGTGAGGCTTCTAAGAAGAGAGTCAGAGACGCAGTTCAATCTTCTTCTTCCTCACTTGTGACAGCTAAGCAACAGAAGTTCTGGTTGCCTCCTCCTCCTCCGTTTCGTCAGCCTTACCATCAGAAGAACAAAGGTGGCCATGGTTCTTCCAACTCTGGCTATCAGAACAGAATCAAGCTCCAAAGTCCAATGCTCCTTATCACCGTCCACTCTCAGAGGTGACTTGCAACAAGTGCAGCAGAAAGGTCACTATGCTAACAAGTGCTTCAACCAAAGGCGTCTACCTCCTCCTCCTCCTGTCAGATCTTCCAGCAATGCAGTGGTCAAGCATAAATCCAAAGTTTGCAAAGGTGAACATGATGAATGCAGCTCAAGCAGAGGAATCTACTGATGTGATAATGGGTAATCTTCCTGTTAATGATATTCCCGCAAAAGTTCTTTTTGATACTAGTGCATCGCTTTCTTTCATATCAAGATCTTTTGCATCCAAGCATGAATTGCATTTCCAAGGATTGCCTAGGCCGTTAGCAGTTGTCTCTCCGGGCAAATGCATGAATGCAAGTTCCATGGTTCCGAATGTTTCCATCAAGATGGGCGACTATAAATTTCAGTCTTCTACAATTGTTCTTGGTGATTCGGATATTGATCTAATTCTCGGGATGGACTGGCTTTCTAAGCACAAGGCTCAACTTGATTGTGCTGCCAGGGAAATTCAATTGACACACTCTTCCGAGGATGTGATTATTTATGCCGCTCGTGATGAAACCATTCGGTTTTTCTCTCTCAATGAGAAGGGCGAATTGAATGCCATCTCTCAAATTCCAATTGTTTGTGAGTATCAAGATGTCTTTCCAGAAGAGCTTCCGGGTATGCCTCCTCACCGGCCAGTTGAGTTCGTTATCGAAATAGAGCCTGGCACTGAACCCGTTTACAAGCGTCCATACAAGCTTGGACCCAACGAGCTGAAGGAATTAAAGAAACAGCTCGATGAACAAGAGCGTCTGGGTTTGATCAGACCGAGTTCTTCTCCATGGGGTTGTGGTGTTCTTTTTGTCAAGAAGAAGGATGGCATGGACGGACTTTGTGTCGACTACCGTCAATTGAACAAGAAGACAATCAAGAACAAGTATCCACTTCCCAACATCAATGAGCTATTTGAGCAACTCAAAGGGGCTAAAGTATTCTTGAAGCTTGACCTTCGTATGGGTTATCATCAGATTCGCATTCGTGAAGAAGATATTCCCAAGACAGCATTCAGAACAAGCTTTAGTTCTTATGAATATACTGTCGTGTCTTTCGGTCTTGTCAATGCTCCTCCAGTTTTCTCTCGGATGATGAATTTCATCTTCAACCCCTATACCAATGAATTCGTCCTGGTGTATCTCGATGATATCTTGGTCTTCTCCAAGAATAAGCAGGATCATGCCAAACATTTGCGATTGGTGCTCGACAAGCTCAGAGAGTATCAATTCTATGCGAAGTTCTCCAAATGTGAGTTTTGGCTCGATGAAGTTCTTTTCCTTGGTCACATCATCTCTGCCAAGGGCATCGCTGTTAACCCCGAGAAGGCGTCCGCGGTTGTGAATTGGGAACCTCCTCAAAATGTCAAGCAGCTCCGCAGTTTTCTGGGCCTTGCAAGCTATTGTCGAAGATTCATTGAGAATTTCTCCAAGATTGCAAAACCTCTTTCAAACCTCCTTCAGAAGCATGTGAAGTATGTCTGGTCTCCTGAGTGTGACGTTGCTTTCAATACTCTCAAAGAGAAACTAGTCATAGCTCCTGTCTTGACTCCTCCTGATGAATCCAAGCCGTTTGAAGTTTTCTATGATGCTTCTCTCCAAGGTCTCAGTGCTGTGTTAATGCAACAGAAGAAAGTTGTGGCCTATACCTCTCGTCAGTTGAAGCCCAATGAGAAGAACTACCCCACTCACGATCTTGAGTTGGCGGCAGTTGTCCATGCATTGATAACATGGAGACATCTCTTGTTGGGAAGACAAGTGGACATTTTCACCGATCACAAGAGTCTCAAGTATATCTTCACTCAGCCCAACCTCAACCTCAGGCAGACTCGATGGGTCGAGATGATTCAAGAGTACAATCCGAGTATTGAATATACTCCAGGCAAAGCCAATGTCATTGCAGATGCTTTAAGCAGGAAGGCTTATTGCAACAGCTTAATTCTCAAGCCTTTCCAACCGGATCTTTGTGAAGCTTTCCGCAAACTGAATCTCCAAGTTGTTCCTCAAGGCTTTCTTGCCAACCTCATAGTCTCTCCTACTTTGGAAGATCAGATTCGTGAGGCACAACTCCTTGATGCCATGGTGAAGAAGGTGAAACGTGGTATCGACAAGGGTCGACTTTCCAAATACAAGTGCTATCGCACTGATGACAGAGACACTTTATTCTTCGAGGACCGGATTGTGGTTCCGAAAGGTGATCTAAGGGAAGTCATAATGAACGAGGCGCACAATTCTCTTCTGTCCATTCATCCTGGAAGTACGAAGATGTATCATGACCTCAAGCAATCGTATTGGTGGACTCGAATGAAGCGAGAAATTGCTCAATTCGTGAATGAATGTGATGTCTGTCGAAGAGTGAAAGCAGAACACCAACAACCAGCTGGTCTCCTCCAACCTCTTGCTATCCCAGAATGGTCATATTGAAATGGACTTCATGACTGGATTTCCCTAGTCCAAGCGCGGAAATGATGCTATCTTTGTTGTCATTGACAAGCTTTCTAAAGTGGCCCATTTCCTTCCAATCAAAGAATCCATCACAGCAGCTCAGCTGGCAGAGCTTTACACCTCCAGAATTGTCTCCTTGCACGGCATTCCACAATTGATTTCTTCTGATCATGGAAGCATCTTCACCTCTAAGTTCTGGGTCTCCTTCCAGAAGGCCATGGGCACAAACATTCGCTTCAGCACAGCTTTCCATCCCCAAACTAGTGGCCAAGTCGAGCGAGTCAACCAAATTCTTGAAGATATGCTCAGGGCTTCTGTCATTTCCTTTGGCACGAAATGGGAAGATTGTCTTCCATATGCTGAATTCTCCTACAACAACAGCTTCCAAGCGAGTTCGGGCAAGGCCCCATTCGAGATTCTCTATGGCAGAAAGTGTCGTACTCCTCTCAATTGGTCAGAGACTGGTGAACGCCAACTTCTTGGCAATGACTTGATCACAGAAGCTGAAGAAATGTGTAAAGTCATCCGTGATAATCTCAAAGCCGCACAATCACGTCAGAAGAGTTACTATGATAGTAAGCACCGTGATTTGGCTTTCGAGATCGGAGACCATTTCTACCTCCGCGTCTCTCCAATGAAAGGCACTCGTCGCTTCGGTATCAAAAGGAAGCTTGCCCCTAGATATGTGGGTCCTTTCAAGATCGTTGGCAAAAGAGGCGACCTCGCCTATCAACTTGAGCTTCCTTCCAACTTCGCGAACGTGCACGATGTGTTCCACGTGTCACAGCTTCGCAAGTGCTTCAAGACGCCTGAGCGCACTATCAACTTCGAAGAGATTGACCTCCAAGAAGATTTGTCTTATCATGAGCACCCCGTGGCTATTCTTGAAGAAACTAAGCGCAAGACTCGCAACAAGTCAATCAAATTCCTGAAAGTGAAGTGGTCGCACCATTCCGACCGGGAAGCCACCTGGGAACGCGAGGACCATCTCCGTTCCGAATATCCAGAGTTCTTTCAGTCGTAGATCTCGGGACGAGATCCTCTCGTAGTGGTGGAGTGTTGTAACACCCCGGATGTAACTTGCCATATTTGTAACTCCAACTCTTAACTCCGACTCTTGCCATTTCCGGCTATGTGTTATGATTTTCCCTCCGTTGTCGGGTTTTGTCTTTCGTTTTGTATTTTGTCATGTCATGCATTTCATATCATGTCATCATGCGCATTGCATTTGCATACGTGTTCGTCTCATGCATCCGAGCATTTTCCCCGTTGTCCGTTTTGCAATCCGGCGCTCCTATCTCCTCCGGTGAACCCCTCTTGTTTTCTTTCGTGTGCGGGTGTCAAACTTTCTCGGAATGGACCGAGGCTTGTCAAGTGGCCTTAATATACCACCCGGAGACCACCGGTCAAGTTTCGTTCCATTTGGAGGTCGTTTGGTACTCCAACGGTTAACCGGGCATCCGTCAAGTCCATTTGAGTGTCCAGCAAAAACCCCCTCAAAAACCAGCCCAAAACCCACCAAACTCTCTTCCATGCTCTGGGTCGTTCGATCACGATCGTGTGGGCGAAAACCGCACCTCATTTGGAGCCTCCTAGCTCCCTCTACCTATAAATATGTGGGCATCCCGAAATACATTCGCAGTCTCCGCAAACCCTAAAAATCCCCTCTCCGAGGGCAGACGCGTCCAGCGCCCGCCGGACAAACGCACCGCCGCGCCCGGCCAATCGCAGGCCGCCCCGTCACGGGCCGTACCCCGCCGCCGCCGCGGCCCGGGCAGCAC
>NC_057805.1:408863459-408871787 GCF_018294505.1 Triticum aestivum | reverse complement strand
CGGGGCCCTCTCCGCCCGGCGCCTCCTCTCCCCCACCGCGCCGGCGCCGCTCCCTCCTCCCCTCCGGCTGCAGCTCCGGCCACCGCGCGCCGAACCCCGTCGAGCGAGTTCTCTCCCGATCCAGATCCGTTCGGTACAGTGGCGTTGACTTTCCCCCGAGCCCCCTTTTTTTCTCTAAGTCATTGAATTTCAACAGCATGTGCACTTGTTCGTGATGCCATAACTCCTTGCATGTAGCTCCGATTCGTGCGTGTAATATGTCAGATTGTTCGTCTCGTGATGCTCTACATTTTGTTCAATTGCAGCATGTTCATTAGAGGTCATCTTGATGCCCAAATCTCTGTTGGAAGAGGGCTAGTTGCCGTTATTCTCTGGTTCTTAGCAGAACTTGGAGATTTGTCATTTTTGTATCTTTAAATTTGTGCATCTTTAGGGCATGAGATCTACATGTGTTTTGAAGTATGCCATGCCATCTTTCCAAGGGTGTATGCCATGTATTTTTATGATCTCTGTGGTGACTAGCACAAGCATGCAAAGTAGGTCCCGTAATATTTCTGATTTCAGGGACTTAGTGATTTCTCTGTGATTTCTCCAAGTCCTTGTCTGCTGTTATTTTGTTGCCTTGTAAAATTGATGTTACAGAGAGATCCATGCATATTTTGGAGATGTTCAGTAACTGTGTTTTGTAGCTATAGTTGAAGTTGATCCATTCCCGCAATTGCTTGCAATTATGGAGTGCCATAGCATGACTCAATCTTGCTCTACTTTTGCTATAAAATATTTCTAGCAGATTCTTAACATGATATGCAATTTTGCCAAGCTTATTGTAGTTGGTCCATACATGCTATGCAATTGTTCTTGCCATGGTTAGCTTCATAAACATGCCATCTTGCTGTAGGTGTGCTTGGTTTGTCATGAATTGCTCTGTAGTGAGTGCATCAAGCTCACAAAGAGGCCTTCATATTATTATTTCTGCCATGCTCTGTTTTCTGCTAAGTCTGAAACCTGATAACGAAACTTGCTATGTTTACATGCTTGCCATCATGATTTGTCGGCACATTCGGGCGGCTTTGCTGGTCTTGTTTTACCATTGTCGAAATGTCTTGTAAACCGGGATTCCGAGACTGATCGGGTCTTTCCGGGAGAAGGTTTATCCTTCGTTGACCATGAGAGCTTATGATGGGCTAAGTTGGGACACCCCTACAGGGTATCATCTTTCGAAAGCCGTGCCCGCGGTTATGAGGCAGATGGGAATTTGTTAATGTCCGGTTGTAGATAACTTGTCACTTGACCCAAGTAAAATACATCAACTGCGTGTATAGCCGTGATGGTCTCTTCTCGGCGGAGTCCGGGAAGTGAACACGGTCTGTGTTATGCGTTACGTAAGTAGGTGTTTAGGATCACTTCTTGGTCATTGCTAGATGACGTTCGTTCCGTTGCTTCTCTTCTCGCTCTCATTTGCGCATGTTAGCCACCATATATGCTTATTGCCGTTGCAGCTCCACCTCTTTGCACCTCCCTCTCCTATAAGCTTAAAAAGTCTTGATCTCGCGGGTGTGAGATTTCTGAGTCCTCGTGACTCACAGATTCTACCAAAACAGTTGCAGGTGCCGACGATGCCAGTGCCGATGATGGGGTCGATCTCAAGTGGGAGTTCGACGAGGAACGTGGTCGTTACTATGTGTCTTTTCCCGATGATCAGTAGTGGAGCCCAGTTGGGACGATCGGGGATCTAGCATTTGGGGTTATCTTATTTTCATCTGGATTTTGACCGTAGACGGTCTATATGATTGTATTTTGGATGATGTATGAATTATATTTATGTATTGTGTGAAGTGGCGATTGTAAGCCAACTCTTTATCCCATTCTTGTTCATTACATGGGATTGTGTGAAGATGACCCTTCTTGCGACAAAACCACTATGCGGTTATGCCTCTAAGTCGTGCCTCGACACGTGGGAGATATAGCCGCATCATGGGCGTTACAAGTTGGTAATTAGAGCCATCCCCGACTTAGGAGCCCCCTGCTTGATCGAATCGCTGGCGTTGTTGAGTCTAGAACAAAAATGTTTTGAGTCTTAGGATTATATATATCGGAGAGTAGGATTATTTTTACTCCTCAGTCCCTTCGTCGCTCTGGTGAGGTCTCCTGACGTAGAAGTTTTGACTATTCTCTCCTCAAGTTTCACAAAAAAAAATTTAGGTTCACGCGGGTATCTTGGAATCGTTCCGATGGTTTTGTGACGAGAACATTGTTCTTGGTGCCTCCTGTCATTTAGGTGTTGTGGCAGTGTCCCGGGGAGTTGAGCTCCGAGGTGTTGTCGTCACAATTTTATCGTTGCAGTTCTGGAATACCTGAGTTTCGCCGACATCGAAATCTCTTTTATGCAGTTGTTGGTGAGATCACCTCGACGCCACCCAGTACTGGGGCGGGAGTTCGGTAGTATTGCCATAACTTGTATAACGGATGTTTTTTCGAAGGTTGAGGTAAACGATTTCCGAAGGTTTCTTGGTTATGTGTTGACGGATGGATACAGCTGGATCTAGGGTTTGCTAGTTTGGGTGATATATTTTGTGTCCCCTGTATCCCCTACACCAGATTGCATAACCAGGAAGTTTCGGGAGTTTATAAGTGGGAATTCAAGTAGCCTTAGGATATCTTTCCGACAGACGCATGATATGAGATTGGGGTTCGACGTCTAGTGGTCCGCCTTTCCACGGTTGGTTTTACAGTGGTCTCGTAGCGTCTTAAAGAGTCCATGGCTATGCCGACTCAGGGACGCTTCGTATGTCATGTGCACAGCCTTGTACATGATGGTGCTATACGATTGAGCCCGTGTGGGCCCCACCACAAAAACTTCGGACGAAACCTCTATCATATGTTTGTTCCGGCTTATTCTGCAAGCCAATACTTTATTTTATTTTATATTGTGGTGTTCGAGTTGCTTCGAATTCATATGTTGATTCCATATCTTTTTCAAGTGGCTTCTCAACTTATGGAAGTGTGATGATTTACTACGGAATTCATTCGTTCATCTTCGTTCGAATGTTTATTGTGAAGACTATATGTTGCAATTTCTATCCGTTGATTCTACTTATCTATTTGTCTATCAAGATGCTAACGGATGTCACCCTCTTCAGGATGGCTCCACCAACGCGTCAGAATCCGGATCGCAATGAAGGGAGTCAAGCGAACCCTCCGCCACCACCTCCACCTCCGGAGGCATGGAAAGCTATCATGGCAGCCACCAACGCCAATGCTCAAATGATTCTGCAACTCTTGCAAGAACGTACTCAAGGGCAAGGCAATCAAGGCAATCAAGGTCAAGGCAACAATTAGTTTCACTTTGCCACACTCAACCAGTTTCTCGCAAATCAGCCCAAGTCTTTCAGCTACTGTGCCGAGGCCACGGATGCCGATGATTGGCTCGTGGACATCAACAAGCATTTTGAATGTAGCAATGTCAGGCCTGAGGACTATGTCAAGTTCGCTTCTTTCCAGCTCAAGGACCAAGCTGCTGATTGGTTTCAGCAATACAAAGATTCCAGAGGAGGTCGTGTGATCACTTGGACTGACTTCTGTCGGGATTTCAAAGCGCACCACATTCCACAAAGTGTTGTTAAGAGCAAGCGTGAGGAGTTCCGCAATCTCAAGCAAGGCAACATATCTGTGTATCAATACAACATTCAGTTTCAGAAACTTGCTCGCTTCGCTAACAAGACGTTCCTGATGAAAAGAGTATGATCTATCACTTCAGAGGTGGCCTTAAAGAGGATCTGCAGTTAGCTCGCATTCTTGTTGAGCCTACTCAGTTTGATCAATTCTATAATATGGCACTGAAGCAAGAGGCTGCTCAGCTCAAGTGTGAGGCTTCTAAGAAGAGAGTCAGAGACGCAGTTCAATCTTCTTCTTCCTCACTTGTGACAGCTAAGCAACAGAAGGTCTGGTTGCCTCCTCCTCCTCCGTTTCGTCAGCCTTACCAGCAGAAGAACAAAGGTGGCCATGGTTCTTCCAACTCTGGCTATCAGAACAAGTCTCAGAATCAAGCTCCAAAGTCCAATGCTCCTTATCACCGTCCACTCTCAGAGGTGACTTGCAACAAGTGTCAGCAGAAAGGTCACTATGCTAACAAGTGCTTCAACCAAAGGCGTCTACCTCCTCCTCCTCCTGTCAGATCTTCCAGCAATGCAGTGGTCAAGCATAAATCCAAAGTTTGCAAAGGTGAACATGATGAATGCAGCTCAAGCGGAGGAATCTACTGATGTGATAATGGGTAATCTTCCTGTTAATGATATTCCCGCAAAAGTTCTTTTTGATACTGGTGCATCGCTTTCTTTCATATCAAGACCTTTTGCATCCAAGCATGAATTGCATTTCCAAGGATTGCCTAGGCCGTTAGCTGTTGTCTCTTCGGGCAAATGCATGAATGCAAGTTCCATGGTTCCGAATGTTTCCATCAAGATGGGCGACTATAAATTTCAGTCTTCTCCAATTGTTCTTGGTGATTCGGATATTGATCTAATTCTCGGGATGGACTGGCTTTCTAAGCACAAGGCTCAACTTGATTGTGCTGCCAGGGAAATTCAATTGACACACTCTTCCGAGGATGTGATTATTTATGCCGCTCGTGATGAAACCATTCGGTTTTTCTCTCTCAATGAGAAGGGCGAATTGAATGCCATCTCTCAAATTCCAGTTGTTTGTGAGTATCAAGATGTCTTTCCAGAAGAGCTTCCGGGTATGCCTCCTCACCGGCCAGTTGAGTTCGTTATCGAAATAGAGCCTGGCACTGAACCCGTTTGCAAGCGTCCATACAAGCTTGGACCCAACGAGCTGAAGGAATTAAAGAAACAGCTCGATGAACAAGAGCGTCTGGGTTTGATCAGACCGAGTTCTTCTCCATGGGGTTGTGGTGTTCTTTTTGTCAAGAAGAAGGATGGCATGGACCGACTTTGTGTCGACTACCGTCAATTGAACAAGAAGACAATCAAGAACAAGTATCCACTTCCCAACATCAATGAGCTATTTGAGCAACTCAAAGGGGCTAAAGTATTCTCGAAGCTTCACCTTCGTATGGGTTATTCTTGGAGAAGATATTCCCAAGAAAGCATTCAGAACAAGCTTTAGTTCTTATGAATATACTGTCGTGTCTTTCGGTCTTGTCAATGCTCCTCCAGTTTTCTCTCGGATGATGAATTTCATCTTCAACCCCTATACCAATGAATTCGTCCTGGTGTATCTCGATGATATCTTGGTCTTCTCCAAGAATAAGCAGGATCATGCCAAACATTTGCGATTGGTGCTCGACAAGCTCAGAGAGTATCAATTCTATGCGAAGTTCTCCAAATGTGAGTTTTGGCTCGATGAAGTTCTTTTCCTTGGTCACATCATCTCTGCCAAGGGCATCGCTGTTAACCCCGAGAAGGCGTCCGCGGTTGTGAATTGGGAACCTCCTCAAAATGTCAAGCAGCTCCGCAGTTTTCTGGGCCTTGCAAGCTATTGTCGAAGATTCATTGAGAATTTCTCCAAGATTGCAAAACCTCTTTCAAACCTCCTTCAGAAGCATGTGAAGTATGTCTGGTCTCCTGAGTGTGACGTTGCTTTCAATACTCTCAAAGAGAAACTAGTCATAGCTCCTGTCTTGACTCCTCCTGATGAATCCAAGCCGTTTGAAGTTTTCTATGATGCTTCTCTCCAAGGTCTCAGTGCTGTGTTAATGCAACAGAAGAAAGTTGTGGCCTATACCTCTCGTCAGTTGAAGCCCAATGAGAAGAACTACCCCACTCACGATCTTGAGTTGGCGGCAGTTGTCCATGCATTGATAACATGGAGACATCTCTTGTTGGGAAGACAAGTGGACATTTTCACCGATCACAAGAGTCTCAAGTATATCTTCACTCAGCCCAACCTCAACCTCAGGCAGACTCGATGGGTCGAGATGATTCAAGAGTACAATCCGAGTATTGAATATACTCCAGGCAAAGCCAATGTCATTGCAGATGCTTTAAGCAGGAAGGCTTATTGCAACAGCTTAATTCTCAAGCCTTTCCAACCGGATCTTTGTGAAGCTTTCCGCAAACTGAATCTCCAAGTTGTTCCTCAAGGCTTTCTTGCCAACCTCATAGTCTCTCCTACTTTGGAAGATCAGATTCGTGAGGCACAACTCCTTGATGCCATGGTGAAGAAGGTGAAACGTGGTATCGACAAGGGTCGACTTTCCAAATACAAGTGCTATCGCACTGATGACAGAGACACTTTATTCTTCGAGGACCGGATTGTGGTTCCGAAAGGTGATCTAAGGGAAGTCATAATGAACGAGGCGCACAATTCTCTTCTGTCCATTCATCCTGGAAGTACGAAGATGTATCATGACCTCAAGCAATCGTATTGGTGGACTCGAATGAAGCGAGAAATTGCTCAATTCGTGAATGAATGTGATGTCTGTCGAAGAGTGAAAGCAGAACACCAACAACCAGCTGGTCTCCTCCAACCTCTTGCTATCCCAGAATGGTCATATTGAAATGGACTTCATGACTGGATTTCCCTAGTCCAAGCGCGGAAATGATGCTATCTTTGTTGTCATTGACAAGCTTTCTAAAGTGGCCCATTTCCTTCCAGTCAAAGAATCCATCACAGCAGCTCAGCTGGCAGAGCTTTACACCTCCAGAATTGTCTCCTTGCACGGCATTCCACAATTGATTTCTTCTGATCATGGAAGCATCTTCACCTCTAAGTTCTGGGTCTCCTTCCAGAAGGCCATGGGCACAAACATTCGCTTCAGCACAGCTTTCCATCCCCAAACTAGTGGCCAAGTCGAGCGAGTCAACCAAATTCTCGAAGATATGCTCAGGGCTTGTGTCATTTCCTTTGGCATGAAATGGGAAGATTGTCTTCCATATGCTGAATTCTCCTACAACAACAGCTTCCAAGCGAGTTCGGGCAAGGCCCCATTCGAGATTCTCTATGGCAGAAAGTGTCGTACTCCTCTCAATTGGTCAGAGACTGGTGAACGCCAACTTCTTGGCAATGACTTAATCACAGAAGCTGAAGAAATGTGTAAAGTCATCCGTGATAATCTCAAAGCCGCACAATCGCGTCAGAAGAGTTACTATGATAGTAAGCACCGTGATTTGGCTTTCGAGATCGGAGACCATGTCTACCTCCGCGTCTCTCCAATGAAAGGCACTCGTCGCTTCAGTATCAAAGGGAAGCTTGCCCCTAGATATGTGGGTCCTTTCAAGATCGTTGGCAAAAGAGGTGACCTCGCCTATCAACTTGAGCTTCCTTCCAACTTCGCGAACGTGCACGATGTGTTCCACGTGTCACAGCTTCGCAAGTGCTTCAAGACGCCTGAGCGCACTATCAACTTCGAAGAGATTGACCTCCAAGAAGATTTGTCTTATCATGAGCACCCCGTGGCTATTCTTGAAGAAACTAAGCGCAAGACTCGCAACAAGTCAATCAAATTCCTGAAAGTGAAGTGGTCGCACCATTCCGACCGGGAAGCCACCTGGGAACGCGAGGACCATCTCCGTTCCGAATATCCAGAGTTCTTTCAGTCCTAGATCTCGGGACGAGATCCTCTCGTAGTGGTGGAGTGTTGTAACACCCCGGATGTAACTTGCCATATTTGTAACTCCAACTCTTAACTCCGACTCTTGCCATTTCCGGCTATGTGTTATGATTTTCCCTCCGTTGTCGGGTTTTGTCTTTCGTTTTGTATTTTGTCATGTCATGCATTTCATATCATGTCATCATGCGCATTGCATTTGCATACGTGTTCGTCTCATGCATCCGAGAATTTTCCCCGTTGTCCGTTTTGCAATCCGGCGCTCCTATCTCCTCCGGTGAACCCCTCTTGTTTTCTTTCGTGTGCGGGTGTCAAACTTTCTCGGAATGGACCGAGGCTTGTCAAGTGGCCTTAATATACCACCCGGAGACCACCGGTCAAGTTTCGTTCCATTTGGAGGTCGTTTGGTACTCCAACGGTTAACCGGGCATCCGTCAAGTCCATTTGAGTGTCCAGCAAAAACCACCTCAAAAACCAGCCTAAAACCCACCAAACTCTCTTCCATGCTCTAGCTCGTTCGATCACGATCGTGTGGGCGAAAACCGCACCTCATTTGGAGCCTCCTAGCTCCCTCTACCTATAAATATGTGGGCATCCCGAAATACATTCGCAGTCTCCGGAAACCCTAAAAATCCCCTCTCCGCGGGCGGACGCGTCCAGCGCCCGCCGGACAAACGCGCCGCCGCGCCCGGCCAATTGCAGGCCGCCACGTCACGGGCCGTACCCCGCCGCCGCCGCGGCCCGGGTAGCCCGCCGCG
>NC_057805.1:408847220-408863087 GCF_018294505.1 Triticum aestivum | reverse complement strand
CGGCACCCGTGCCTGCCTGCCACCGCGCGCCCTCGCCGCCGGGGCCCTCTCCGCCCGACGCCTCCTCTCCCCCACCGCGCCGGCGCCGCTCCCTCCTCCCCTCCGGCTGCAGCTCCGGCCACCGCGCGCCGAACCCCGTCGAGCGAGTTCTCTCCCGATCCAGATCCGTTCGGTACAGTGGCGTTGACTTTCCCCCGACCCCCCTTTTTTTCTCTAAGTCATTGAATTTCAACAGCATGTGCACTTGTTCGTGATGCCATAACTCCTTGCATGTAGCTCCGATTCGTGCGTGTAATATGTCAAATTGTTCGTCTCGTGATGCTCTACATTTTGTTCAATTGCACCATGTTCATTAGAGGTCATCTGGATGCCCAAATCTCTGTTGGAAGAGGGCTAATTGCCGTTATTCTCTGGTTCTTAGCAGAACTTGGAGATTTGTAATTTTTGTATCTTTAAATCTGTGCATCTTTTGGGCATGAGCTCTACATGTGTTTTGAGGTATGCCATGGCATCTTTCCAAGGGTGTATGCCTTGTATTTTTGTGATCTCTTTGGTGACTAGCACAAGCATGCAAAGTAGGTCCCGTAATATTTCTGATTTCAGGGACTTAGTGATTTCTCTGTGATTTCTCCAAGTCCTTGTCTGCTGTTATTTTGTTGCCTTGTAAAATTGATGTTACAGAGAGATCCATGCATATTTTGGAGATGTTCAGTAACTGTGTTTTGTAGCTATAGTTGAAGTTGATCCATTCCCGCAATTGCTTGCAATTATGGAGTGCCATAGCATGACTCAATCTTGCTCTACTTTTGCTATAAAATATTTCTAGCAGATTCTTAACATGATATGCAATTTTGCCAAGCTTATTGTAGTTGGTCCATACATGCTATGCAATTGTTCTTGCCATGGTTAGCTTCATAAACATTCCATCTTGCTGTAGGTGTGCTTGGTTGTCATAAATTACTCTGTAGTGAGTGCACCAAGCTCACAAAGAGGCCTTCATATTATTGTTTCTGCCATGCTCTGTTTTCTGCTAAGTCTGAAACCTGATAACGAAACTTGCTATGTTTACATGCTTGCCATCATATCGTCTGGTCCTTTTTGGCTTATGGTCAGTAAGGGACTTTTGTCATATGCATTTAGTAAAACACTGCCATGCCTTGTTTTGCTATGTTAAGTTCCTGTAGCATGTTTATTTCGTGCTCTGAACATTGCTACCTGATGCTGTTTACTGCCATGTCCAGTTTTTCTCCAAGTCTGTGATCCTGTTATCTTTTGTATCTTTGCCATGCTTGTTTGAGCTTGATATGTTGTGATCTAGCCGTAGCTCAGTGTTCATATTTTGTCAAGCATCTCCTGTAGATTACTGCCTTGTGCTTTGTTGCTATGTTGGGGTGCTGTAGCATTGTTACTTGTTGCATTTTAAGTGCTATCTTGCTGTTAATCGCAGATTCGTGTCATTCTTGTTTTGCTTGCCATTTGCAAACCGTGCATCCGTTTCCGGTGATCTTTATATCGATTTCGACCGAAATCATCTCATCTTTCCAGTGGCATGCTTGGTTTGCCAAGTTACTGCCATGTTCATGATTTCCCTTCCGGAGCACGCATATGCATCGCATATCATATCTTGCATATCATACATGTTTTGCATCATGTTGCTTGTGCATTTCTCGTTGTTGATTGTGGTTCCGTTTGTTTGTGTTCTTGTCTTGGGTAGAGCCGGGAGACGAGTTCGTGAACGAGGAACCTGTTGAGTACGCTTACGAGGATCAAGCTTTCGACAACTCTGAGAACCTTGCAGGCAAGATGACCACCCCTCGAAATCACTTCTATCTTTGCTATGCTAGTTGTTCGTTCTATTGCCATGCTCCGCTACCTATCACTTGCTATATCATGTCTCCCATTTTGCCATGTCAGCCTCTAACCATCCTTTCCTAGCAAACCGTTGTTTGGCTAAGTTACCGCTTTTGCTCAGCCCCTCTTATAGCGTTGCTAGTTGCAGGTGAAGTTGAAGTTTGTTCCATGTCGGAACATGGATATGTTGGGATATCACAATATCTCTTATTTAATTAATGCATCTATATATTTTGGTAAAGGGTGGAAGGCTCGGCCTATTGCCTGGTGTTTTGTTCCACTCTTGCCGCCCTAGTTTCTGATATACCGGGTTTATGTTCCTTGAGTTTGCGTTCCTTACGCGGTCGGGTGATTTATGGGACCCCCTTGACAGTTTGCCTTGAATAAAACTCCTCCAGCAAGGCCCAACCTTGGTTTTACCATTTGCGACCTATGCCTTTTTCCCCCGGGTTTTCTAGAGCCCGAGGGTCATCTTTATTTTAAACCCCCGGGCAAGTGCTCCTCTGAGTATTGGTCCAAACTGTCAGTCGCCGGTGGCCACCAGGGGCAACTCTGGGCTGGCCTATCGGAAGCTTGGACAATCCGGTGTGCCCTGAGAACGAGATATGTGCAGCTCCTATCGGGATTTGTCGGCACATTCGGGCGGCTTTGCTGGTCTTGTTTTACCATTGTCGAAATGTCTTGTAAACCGGGATTCCGAGACTGATCGGGTCTTTGCGGGAGAAGGTTTATCCTTCGTTGACCATGAGAGCTTATGATGGGCTAAGATGGGACACCCCTGTAGGGTATCATCTTTCGAAAGCCGTGCCCGCGGTTATGAGGCAGATGGGAATTTGTTAATGTTCGGTTGTAGATAACTTGTCACTTGACCCAAGTAAAATACATCAACTGCGTGTGTAGCCGTGATGGTCTCTTCTCGGTGGAGTCCGGGAAATGAACAAGGTCTGTGTTATGCATGACGTAAGTAGGTGTTCAGGATCACTTCTTGGTCATTGCTAGATGACGTTCGTTCCGTTGCTTCTCTTCTCGCTCTCATTTGCGCATGTTAGCCACCATATATGCTTATTGCCGTTGCAGCTCCACCTCTTTGCACCTCCCTCTCCTATAAGCTTAAATAGTCTTGATCTTGCGGGTGTGAGATTGCTGAGTCCTCGTGACTCACAGATTCTACCAAAATAGTTGCAGGTGCCGACGATGCCAGTGCCGTTGATGGGGTCGATCTCAAGTGGGAGTTCGACGAGGAACGTGGTCGTTACTATGTGTCTTTTCCCGATGATCAGTAGTGGAGCCCAGTTGGGACGATCGGGGATCTAGCATTTGGGGTTATCTTATTTTCATCTGGATTTTGACCGTAGACGGTCTATATGATTGTATTTTGGATGATGTATGAATTATATTTATGTATTGTGTGAAGTGGCGATTGTAAGCCAACTCTTTATCCCATTCTTGTTCATTACATGGGATTGTGTGAAGATGACCCTTCTTGCGACAAAACCACTATGCGGTTATGCCTCTAAGTCGTGCCTCGACACGTGGGAGATATAGCCGCATCGTGGGCGTTACAACTCGGGAGCCGGCACACTACTTTTCTGACTTCAGGAAGAACTTCTAATATAGCTCAAGGCGGCCAGTCCCCGGGCCGACTGGTCGAACCCGGTGCCAGACAAGAAATCAAATGTAATAATACATTCGTGGGTATGATACTCGTCATGCATAGATAAATAAAAGGCAGTCCCCGAGTATTGCTCGGGGGGCCTGTTGGTTCGTGCTTAATACAAAAGGGGTAGCATCATACATACTGCTTTCAACTGTAAAATCTTCTCAGGAGGTTCGCGTTCCATGGTCGCTCCGACTCCTTGCCGGAGTCATCTCTCTTGCGTGCTCTTGGTTTTTGTGCGTCGATCAAGTAGTAGGAGTCGTTGTCGAGTGCCTTGCCGACGACGAAGGGGCCTTCCCAAGGGGCCGAGAGCTTGTGCTGGTCGGCTGTTCGCTGGATCAGCCGGAGCACAAGGTCGCCCTCTTGGAAGGATCTTGGCTTGACCTTGCGGTTGTAGTAGCGGCGCAGCCCTTGCTGGTAGATGGCGGGTCGGCTGAGTGCTAACAGCCGGCCTTCTTCCAGTAGGTCGACACCGTCTTCTCTTGCTTCCTTGGCCTCCTCCTCCGTGTACATGGTGATCCGAGGCGAGTCGAACTCGATGTCTGTTGGGATGACAGCCTCAGCACCGTACACGAGGAAAAATGGAGTAAAGCCGGTTGACTTGTTGGGTGTAGTGCGCAGACTCCAGAGGACAACCGACAGCTCATCGAGCCAGCAGCCGGCCGATCGCTCCAGTGGTACAACCAGTCGGGGCTTGATGCCGGAGAGGATGAGTTCATTTGCTTGCTTGACCTGGCCGTTTGACTGCGGGTGGGCAACGGACGCTAAGTCCAGTTGGATGCCCTGCGTCGCGCAGAAATGTGCCAGTGCTCCTTTGGCGAAGTTCGTGCCGTTGTCGGTGATGATGCTGTGCGGCACGCCGTACCGAGTAGTGATGTCGGTGATGAATGTCACGGCAGTCGGACCGTTCAGCTTCTTGATCGGCTTTGCTTCGATCCACTTTGTGAACTTGTCCACAGCGACAAGTAGATGCGTCAAGCCGCCGCGGGCTGTCTTGAAAGGGCCCACCATGTCCAGCGCCCAGACGGCAAAAGGCCAGGTGAGGGGAATGGTCTTGAGTGCAGAAGCCGGCAGGTGTTGCTTGGAACTAAAAACATGGCATCCTCTACAGCTCTTGACTATTTCTTTAGCATCCTCCAAGGCAGTCGGCCAGAAGAAACCATGGCGGAAAGCCTTGGCCACAAGTGATCTTGAGGCTGCGTGGTGGCCGCACTCGCCTTGGTGGATATCCTTGAGGATTGCCACTCCTTTTTCTGGCTCAACGCAACGCTGGAAGACTCCAGTGACGCTGCGCTTCACAAGCTCTCTGTTGATTATTGCATATGCTGTGGCTCGTCGTTGCACTAGTCTCGCTGAGATCTCATCAGCTGGCAGCTCTCTGCTGACTAGGAAATTGAGGATGGGCAGGGCCCATGACGGAGCTGTGACTTCTTCTTCTGTTAGTGTAGCCACCATGACTCAGGTGGGTGGGTTGGGTGGCGCGGAATTGGAGTCGGCCATCGCTTCTTGTGTCATTGCAGTCCCCGGGCCGACTGTTGCAGTCCCCGGGCCGGGTTCTGAAGTCCCCGGGCCGGGTGCGACTACGGCAGTCCCCGGGCCAGTTGTCGAAGTCCCCGTGCCGCCTGCGGGGTTTCTCCAGTCGGATCCGGCTGTATCTGGTGCAGGCGGTAAGAAGATGGAATCCGACTCTGGAGACGGCTTGATGGACGGCTTGAGGAGGCGCTGGAGGGAGACGCCAGTCGGTATGGCTTGTCGGGTGGAGCCGATCCATGCTAGGGCATCTGCTTGGTCGTTGTCGGCCCTTGGCACGTGAAGGAACTCGCACCCTTCGAAGTATCCACTGATCTGCTGGACGAGGAATCGGTAGCTTGCCATGTTCGCGTCCTTGGCGTCCCAGTCGCCAGACGATTGCTGGACCACCAAGTCTGAGTCGCCGTAGCACAGGATCTGGCGTATGCCGAGCTCTTTGGCTAGCCGGAGCCCGTGTACGATCGCCTCGTACTCGGCCACGTTGTTGGAGGCGGCGAAGTGGATCTGCAGCGTGTACTTGAGCTTGTCGCCTTTGGGAGAGGTGAGGACGATGCCGGCTCCCAAGCCGGTGCGCATCTTGGACCCGTCAAAGTGCATCCGCCAATGGGTAGATTCGGGAGCCGGCGGTAGGTACTGGGTCTCGGCCCAGTCGACGAGGAAGTCGGCCAGTGCTTGGGACTTGGCGGTGCGGGGTTGGTAGAAGATCGTGTAGGGCGCCAGCGCAATGGCCCATTTAGCCACCCGGCCGGATGCATCCCGGTTGCCTATGATCTCGGCGAGCGGGGTGGTGCACACGACCGTGATGGGGTGCTCTTGGAAGTAGGGCTTTAGTTTCTTGGCGGCGAAGTATACCCCATAGCACATTTTCTGGTAGTGCGAGTAGTTCTGCTTTGATCTGGACAGCACTTCGCTGAGGTAGTACACCGGCCTCTGGACTAGCTTGGCACGGCCTTCTTCCGGGCTCTGGACCACAACAACAGTGCTGACGACTCGGCTAGTCACGGCGATGTAGAGGAGCATGGGCTCCTTTTTAGTCGGCGCAGCCAGGACAGGCGGAGTGGTCAGCATTTTCTTCAACTCATGGTAGGCTTGGTCGGCTTGGTCGTTCCACTCGAAGTGAGTGGACTTCTTCATGAGTCGGTACAAGGGGAGAGCCTTCTCTCCTAGTCGGCTGATAAAACTGTTCAGGGAGGCTAAGCAGCCGGTGAACTTCTGCACATCTTGCAGCTTGGTGGGAATCTCCATCCTCTCGATGGCCTTGATCTTGACGGGGTTGCATTCGATGCCGCGTTCGGAGACCAGGAAGCCTAGCAGCTGGCCGGCTGGCACTCCGAACACGCACTTCTCGGGGTTGAGCTTGATTTGGAATCGGCGCAAGTTGGCGAATGTTTCTTTCAGGTCTTCCAGCAGGGTGCCGCGCTTCTCTGTCTTCACCACAATGTCGTCTACATAGACGTGGGCATTTCTGCCGAGTTGTTTCAAGAGGCATTTCTGCATGCAACGCTAAAAAGTGGCACCGGCATTTCTTAAGCCGAATGTCATAGTCAGGTAGCAGAAAGCTCCAAAGGGTGTGATGAAGGCAGTCTTCAGGCGGTCAGCTGGGTCCAACTTGATCTGATGGTACCCTGAGTACGCATCCAAAAAACTTAACAGCTCGCATCCGGCTGTGGAGTCTATCACTTGGTCAATCCGTGGCAGAGCAAACAGATCCTTTGGGCAGGCCTTGTTCAGACTGGTGTAGTCTATACACATACGCCACTTGTTATTCTTCTTCAGAACCAGAACTGGGTTGGCAAGCCATTCTGGAAAGAACACTTCCATGATAAAGCCAGCGGAAAGGAGCCGGGCTATCTCTTCTCCCACAATTCTTCGCTTCTCTTCTGACAGTCGGCGGAGGGGTTGCTTGACCGGCTTCGCTTCAGCTCGGACATGTAATTTGTGCTCGGCGAAATCCTTCGGGACACCCGGCATGTCCTTTGGGGACCATGCAAAAATGTCTCGATTCTCACGGAGGAAGTCGACGAGCTCGCCTTCCTATTTACTGTCCAAGTTCGCCCCAATGACAGCGAACCTCTCCGGGTTCTCCGGGTCCAGAGGTATCTTCTTCGTCTCTTTGGCAGGCTGGAAGGAGCCCTGCGCATCACAATCTTTGGGGTTGGGGGACAAAGCCGGCTGCTTGCCGGCCATGGCCACAACCCGTTCCAACATCTTCTTCTCTTCTGCCACCACGAGGGACTCGGCCAGCCGGCTACTGGCCATGGCACACTCGATGGACTTCTTGTAGTCGCCGGCTACCGTGATGATCCCCTTCGAGCTCGGCATCTTCATCTTCAGGTAGGCGTAGTGGGGCACAGCCATGAACTTGGCCAGAGCAGGTCGGCCAAGTAGAGCATGATAGGGGCTCTCCAAATCCACTACCTCGAACCAGATTGCTTCTCGGCGAAAATGATCTTTGTCTCCGAAGAGAACATCCATTTTGATCTTGCCGATCGGGGATCAAGACAAGCCGGGGACGATACCATGGAAGACGATGCGGCTCAGCATGAGCTGCTTCGCTTTGATGTTCAGCATCTCCATGGTATCGCCGTACAGTATGTTGATACTGCTTCCACCATCTATCAGGACGCGGGAGAATCGGGCGGCTCGCCTCTCCGTCGCGAGGGTGACATCCAAGACCATTGCATAGGAGCCAGGCGAAGGCATCACCTCTGGGTGGTCGGCCTGGCTCCAGCTGATTGGCTTCTCTGACCAGTGCATGAACTCGGGAGCGCTGGAGGCGACTGCATTAACTTCTTGATGTTGTCTGCGCCGACTACGCTTGTTGTCGGCTTGACTGGTGAAGAAGACGTAGGCGGCGGGCTCTTCGGGGAATTCGTCTTGGATGGCGCCGACTGCCGGCCGAGCCGCCGGCTGCTGGGGGGCTGGAGGCGGCGGACCGGGAGGCAGAGGCGGCAACATCCCCTCGCCCTTGCTGATGCGGGTGAGCCAATGGCATTTCCGGGTTGTGTGGTTGGACGGCTTTGCGCCGCTGTGGAACTTGCAGGGGGCGTCGAGAGCTTGCTCGTAGGAGAAAGACGGCTGCCAAGCCGGCCTGCCACCCTTCTTCTTGGGAGCGGGCCGCTCTTCAGGCTACTCGTCTTCAACTGTGGCCACCTGCCGACTGGTGGATGTCGGCATGGGGGCCTTGCGCTTGTGATCGTTCTGGTAAGGGCGCCGATTGGGGTTGCCAGCCGGCGTCTTGGGAGCCCGGGCAATCACCTTCCCCGAGGCGTCTACTCGGAGCTCGGTCTTCATTGAGGAGTCGGCCGTGGCGTACTTGTCCGCGATGACCAGCAACTCGTCGAGGGCAGCCGGCTCGTCGCAGAGGAGTCGGTGCTTCAGGAGGGTGCCCTCTCGGCACCCGGCAGTGAAGTACTCGATGGCCTGGACCTCGTGCACCCCCTCGCAGGAGTTGCGGAGCTCGGCCCACCGCGTGAGGTAGTCGCGGGTCGACTCGTTGGGCCCTTGGACGCAGAGGGAGAGCTGGCGAGGCTTGGGAGGCCGCTTGTAGGTGATGGTGAAGTTGCGGACGAAGACTTCTGTGAAGTCCAGCCAGCTGTTGATGCTGGAGGGCTTGAGGCTATTGAGCCATGTGCGCGCCGTGCCTTGCAGCATGAGGGGGACGTACTTCACGGCGACGCGCCGATTGCCGTTGGCTATGCTGACGGTCGTGGAGTAGTCGATGAGCCAATCTTCTGGCTTCACTCAGCCGTTGTACTTGGGCGTGTCTCTGGGGAGCGAGAACCCTTTGGGGAAGGGCTCGTCGCGGATGCGGGGGCCAAAGCATGGCGGGCCGACATCGTCTTCTTCTAACGCCAAGGATCGAGCAAGGCGGTCGATCCAGTGGCGGGCGTCGTTTTCGCCGACTCCTTCTCGGCAGCCGAGTCGGTCGCCAAGATTCGGGTGTGTGATAGGCGGCGGAGTGAGGCGTCTTTCTCTTCGAGGCGGGGGAGGGGGCAGATTTCCTTGGTGCTCCACCGCTTGGGGGCGGCCTTCCGCGTCACGCTCAATGGTGATGCGAGTCCGGCTGCAGCTGGCAGCCGGCTCCTTGTCTTTCTTCTGGCGTGCGCCGCTCGCAGTCGGCGAGCGGGACGTCGCGGCATGCTCCCGGCGCGGGGGATGACTATCAGCGCGTGCGCCGGCTTCGTGCCGTTCTGCAGCCGCGTTGATCAGCTGCTGGATCCGTCTTGTCATGTAGGGGAGCTCATCGGCTCCCATCCCATTGAGCTCTTCTGCGGCCGCCTGGGCGGCTCGCAAATTCTCGAGCGGGGTGGCGTAGACGGGGCGATCTGCCCCCAGCATGCTGGCGACCGCCGCGCCGCGCTTCTGGACGAAGCCGGCTCGGCTTGGGCCGTTAGGCGGCGGCGTACCGCAGGCGGCGCGGTCGACTTCGCGCTGGTGGGCCTCGGTGAGGCGTCTCATGGAGGCTATCTTCTGGCCTTCCGCGATGAGGGCGAGGCGGCGTGCCTCCAAGGGTCTCAGCGTCGGCGTCGGCCGGGATGGGGACGGAGAGGTCGTGCATCGCCGCTTGCAGGGCATCGTGGGCGTTCTCGCCCGAGTTGGTGACGTGGCTGATGACCAGCACTTCTGTGATAGCGCTGCTGCCGCTGTCAGCTCGAGGGAGGGGATCGTCGAAGACCAGCACGTCGGAGGGGTAAGCGTCGAGCGATGCCGTGTCGGAGTCGACAAGCATCGGGTTGGTGGAGCCAACCGACTCCACATCTGCAGCAGGCTCGCTGGAGACGTGAAGCTGGTCGAGGAGGCTGACGAGGCGGCTCTCCGGGAAGTCTGTGCCTGCATCGGACGCAGGGTCGTCGGAGATGCGAGTCTCGCCGAGCAGATCGGTGAGGCAGCTCGCTGCGCAGGCGTCGTCGACGCCTTGCAGCGCGTCGAGGCAAACGCCATCGGGCGCAGCAGGCTGGCTGCGCTCACGGGGGAGGAAGAGGGTTCCCGTCCAGAACAGGTCTCCGGACGACGGTGCACCTGGCCCCATGGTGGGCGCCAAATGTCGGGTGGTTGGTGCGACATATGCCAACGGGTGGCTTATCATTGTGGGTGCCAATAATACATCGCCGGTGCCTGGAAACGGGATGAGGCGAAGACATGCACGCCGGCGGATCTTACCCAGGTTCGGGGCTCTCCGAGGAGATAACACCCCTATTCCTGCTCTGCGGGGTCTCCGCATGATCACTAGATCAGGAAAAGGTGGCTACAATCGCTCCTAGAGCTGTTGGGTTCAAGGGAGAAGAAGAACAAGGCTAGCTCTCACTTCTCTCTATCTATGGTGTGTGTGCTATGCTCAGAAGCCAACCCTTTGCATGGGTGCTCCGGGGGGTTTATATAGGCCTACCCCCCCGGGGGTACAATTGTAATCCGGCTGGGCTCTGGTCCCAGCCGTCAGTGTCTACGCTCGCCGGCTTCTCCGCCGGCTGTTGGGGCCCGCCGACTAGTGGGTCCTGCCGGCTGCCGGCCTCTTGGTCGATAGGCCGGCTCCACCGCCAAGGATCTTCTCGGCGGCTGCTTACTGTAGCCTCGCCCTTGAGGACGAGGGCTTCGTCGAGGTAATCGTGGCTACAGTGGGCCGCCTCGAGGGCCCTTACTGTGGCCTTAACTCGTCTTGTCTCCTTAATGGGGTGCATGCTTCGAGGGAGGGGGTAGCCGACTTATGGGGGCCGGCTACGCCCTTGGCCGACTGGGGGAGGCCAGGCCGCCTCCTTGCCTCTCTCTGGCGGAAGGGGCCCGCCGCCCGTGGTCCGTACGGGAGTCTGTCGTGGATGACGTTGAGGCTAGCATGGCCACAGTGCCGAGCCGGACGGGAGACGGCCGTCCCGTACGGCCTCCTGTGGCCATGCCTGCCTCGGGCTTCGGGGGTAGTTGGCCGCACTGTGGCCACACCCCGTCTTGTCACCGGTATGTGGGTGTAGCTTTGGTGGTTGTGTTCTCGACCGGCTTCTTGGAGTCGGCGCTCTTCGAGGCCGGCTTCCTGGAGTCGGCCACCCCGCGGTTGTCCTGGGGAGGGAGGTTGCTTGAGGCTGGGCCGCCTTCCGTGAGTCGGCTTCAGAGGTAGCCGGCCAGGGAAGGGGGTCCAATGCTTGGAGTGCTTGAAGGCCCAAAGGCCTGATAATTTGTTAGAAGAACCAGGGGCAGTCGGTTAGGCTACCCGTGGCCATTTACTCCGACAGTTATTCTCACGATGAGTGGACTCCGCTCATCATTCACGAGAAAATGGCCGGTAACCGGGATGCCCAGTCCCATGCTCAAATCAAAATAATTGCAAACAAAACTCCCCCAGGATTGTTGTTAGTTGGAGGCACCCGTTGTTTCGGGCAAGCCATGGATTGATGCTTGTTGGTGGTGGGGAGTATAAACTTTACCATTCTGTTTGGGAACCGCCTATAATGTGTGTAGAATGGAAGATATCGAGATCTCTTGGTTGTTATGTTGACAATGAAATTATGCCACTCAAAATATTATTCAATCTCTATTTCAAAACTCGAGCTCTGGCACCTCTGCAAATCCCTGCTTCCCTCTGCGAAGGGCCTATCTATTTACTTTTATTTTGAGTCATCATCCTCTTATTAAAAAGCACCAGTTGGAGAGCACCGCTGTCATTCACATGCATTGCTATTAATTTACATTGAGTATGACTGTGACTGGATCTCTTTTACCATGAATTACAATGTTAGTCAGTCCTGGATCTTCAAGGGTGCTCTGCATTTATGTTTTGCGGTCTCAGAAAGGGCTAGCGAGATACCATCTATTTATATCATGTTATGATTGTTTTGAGAAAGTGTTGTCATCCGAGATTTATTATTATTGCTCGCTAGTTGATTATGTCATTGATATGAGTAAACATGAGACCTAAATGTTATTGTGAATATGGTTAGTTCATAATCTTTGCTGAAAACTTGAATGCTGGCTTTACATATTTGCAACAACAAGATGAAACAGAGTTTGTATTAGTTTTTCTTTATCACTTTCAGTTTGTCAACTGAATTGCTTGAGGACAAGGAAAGGTTTAAGCTTGGGGGAGTTGATACGTCTTGAACGTATCTACTTTTCCAAACACTTTTGCCCTTGTTTTGGACTCTAACTTGCATGATTTGAATGGAACTAACCCGGACTGACGCTGTTTTCAGCAGAATTGCCATGGTGTTATTTTTGTGCAGAAATAAAAGTTCTCGGAATGACCTGAAAATCCACGGAGACACGTTTTGGAATTAATAAAAAATATTAGCAAAAGAATCAGCATCAGGGGGCCTACACCCTGTCCACGAGGGTGCGGGGCGCGCCCCCTGCCTCATGGGCCCCCTGGGAATCCACCGACCTCAACCCCAACTCCATATATTCACGTTCGGGGAGAAAAAAATCAGAGAGAAGTATTCATCACATTTTACGATACGGAGCCGCCGCCAAGCCCTAATCTTCCTCGCGAGGGCTGATTTGGAGTCCGTTTGGGGCTCCGGATAGGGGAATCCGTCGCCGTCGTCATCATCAACCATCCTCCATCACCAATTTCATGGTCCTCACCGCCGTGCGTGAGTAATCCCATCATAGGCTTGCTGGCCGATGATGGGTTGGATGAGATTTACCATGTAATCGAGTTAGTTTTGTTAGGGTTTGATCCCTAGTATCCATTATATTCTGAGATTGATGTTGCTATGTCATTGCTATGCTTAATGCTTGTCACTAGGGGCCGAGTGCCATGATTTCAGATATGAACCTATTATGTTTTCATGAATATATGTGAGTTCTTGATCCTATCTTGCATGTCAATAGTCACCTACTATGTGTTATGATCCGGCAACCCCGAAGTGACAATAATCGGGACCACTCTCGATGATGACCGTAGTTTGAGGAGTTCATGTATTCACTAAGTGTTAATGCTTTGGTTCGGTACTCTATTAAAAGGAGGCCTTAATATCCCTTAGTTTCCAATAGGACCCCGCTGCCACGGGAGGGTAGGACAAAAGATGTCATGCAAGTTCTTTTCCATAAGCACGTATGACTATATTCGGAATACATGCCTACATTACATTGGTGAACTGGAGCTAGTTCTGTGTCACCCTATGTTATAACTGTTGCATGAGGAATCGCATCTGACATAATTATCCATCATTGATCCATTGCCTACGAGCTTTTCACATATCGACCTTTTCTTAGTCACTTTTCCGTTGCCACTGTTACGATTACTACAAAAACTACTACTGTTACTTTTGCCACCGTTACCGTTACTTCCATACTACTTTGCTACTAAATACTTTGCTACAGATATTAAATCTTTTCAGGTGTGGTTGAATTGGCAACTCAACTGCTAATACTTGATAATATTCTTTGGCTCCCCTTGTGTCGAATCAATAAATTTGGGTTGAATACTCTACCCTTGAAAACTGTTGCGATCCCCTATACTTGTGGGTTATCAAGCCTCAACGCTCATTGGACCGCACACATCAGTATGTATGATTTCCAGCAAGTTGGTTGCTCGCTCCATTGTTCCAGAGAATGGAGTCTTGATCATTTTGCCCATAAGGCATGGTTCGCACGTGTCAAATTATTCATAATCAAGAGACTCCAAAAGTCCATCTGCATGGAGTTTCTTCATGCGTTTGACACCAATATGACCAAGGCGGCAGTGCCACAAGTATGTGGGACTATCATTATCAACCTTACATCTTTTGGTATTCACACTATTAATATGTGTAACATCACGTTCGAGATTTAATAAAAATAAACCATTGACCAACAGGGCATGACCATAAAACATATCTCTCATATAAATAGAACAACTATTATTCTCGGATTTAAATGACTAGCTATCTCGCATTAAACGAGATCCAGATACAATGTTCATTCTCAAAGCTAGCACTAAATAACAATTATTGATGTTTAAAACTAATCCCGAAGGTAGATGTAGAGGTAGCGTGCCGACGGCGATCACATCGACCTTGGAACCATTCTCGACGCGCATGGTCACCTCGTCCTTCGCCAGTCTCCGCTTATCCCGCAGCTCCTATTTTGAGTTACAAATTTGAGCAACCGCAACGGTACCAAATACACAGGAGCTAATACGAGTGCTGGTAAGGTACACATCAATAACATGTATATCATATATACCTTTGGCGTTGCCGGCCTTCTTATCCGCTAAGTACTTGGGGCAGTTCCGGTTCCAATGACCTTTTCCCTTGCAATAAAGGCACTCAGTCTCAGGCTTGGGTCCATTCTTTGGCTTCTTCCCGACAACTGATTTACCGGGCGCGGCAATTCCATTGCCGTCCTTCTTGAGTTCTTCTTACCCTTGCCTTTCTTGAAACTAGTGGTCTAATTCACCATCAACACTTGATGTTCCTTTTTTATTTCCACCTCCACTGATTTCAGCATTGAATATAACTCAGGAATGGACTTCTCCATCCCTTGCATATTGTAGTTCATCACAAAGCTCTTGTAGCTAGGTGGAAGCAACTGGAGGATCCTGTCAATGACCGAGTCATCTGGAAGATGAACTCCCAGCTGAGACAAGCGGTTGTGCAACCCAGACATCTTGAGTATATGCTCGCTGACAGAACTGTTTTCCTCCATCTTACAACTGTAGAACTTGTCGGAGACTTCATACCTCTCGACCCGGGCATGAGCTTGGAAAACCATTTTCAACTCTTGGAACATCTCATATGCTCCGTGCTGCTCAAAACGCTTTTGGAGCCCCGACTCTAAGCTGTAAAGCCTGCCACAGTGAACTAGGGAGTAATCATCACTATGCAACTGTCAGGTGTTCATAACATCTTGAGTTGCTGGGAAAATGGGTGCATCACCTAGCGGTGCTTCAAAGACATATGCTTTCTTGGCAGCTATGAGCATGATCCTCAAGTTACGGACCCAAACCGTGTAGTTGCTACCATCGTCTTTCAGCTTGGTTTTCTCTAGGAACGCGTTGAAGTTGAGGGCAACATTAGCGTGGGCCATTTGATCTACAAGACATATTGTAAACACATTTTAGACTAAGTTCATGATAATTAAGTTCATCTAATCAAATTATTTAACGAACTCCCACTCAGATATACATCCCTCTAGTCATCTAAGTGTTACATGATCCGAATCGACTAGGCCGTGTCCAATCATCACGTGAGACAGACTAGTCATCAACGGTGAACATCTCCATGTTGATCGCATCTACTATACGACTCATGTTCGACCTTTCGGTCTCTCGTGTTCTGAGGCCATGTCTGTACATGCTAGGCTCATCAAGTAAACCTAAGATTTTCGCATGTGTAAATCTGGCTTCTGTACAAAAAAAAAAGACACATCCGTGACATTTTGGGCCGAAAGAATTTTTTTCTTTCATGCTTATGACACTTCTATGACGATAATTGTGACAAAACCTGGTATCATCGTAGATGTGGTGGGCTCCTACTTCTATGACAAAAAATCATGATAGAAAATGGGCTTTCCGTCCTGGGCGGGCCAGACATGCAGCTGCATGACATCCTTTGGGCCGTCCATGACAGAAAAAAAACATGGTAGAAGTGAGGGCGAGGAAAATATCAGGGGAGTTCCCGGTTACGGTGGGTGGTCGGGGGCCGAGCGATGCGCGTTTCTCTTGTACGTACGCGCGTGTGTGCGAGGCGTTGCACTCTAACTGAACCCGAGCGAGGCATTGGGCTCTAACTGAACCCGAGCGATTGCACTGCAGGCTATGCGTTACTGAACCCAAGCGATCGATTGATCCCTTGCTGTTAACTGAACCCGAGTGATTCCTTTGCTACTGCTGCTAACTGAAGCCGATCGATGATGCCTCT
>NC_057805.1:408767279-408846855 GCF_018294505.1 Triticum aestivum | reverse complement strand
ACAGGACGACCCCGTGGAGGGCTGGTTGAACAGTAGCCGGTGGAGGGCTGGATGAACAGTAGCCGGTGGAGGGGTGGTTGAACAGGACCCTGTGGAGAGGGCTGGTTGAACAGTAGCCGGTGGAGGAGCGGTGGAGGCTGGATGAACAGGAGCCCGTGGATGAACAGTGGTTAGTGGAGGCATGAGGGGAGACGCCGTGGATGAACAGTCGCAGGGAGAGGCTAGAGGAGGTCAATGGTGGATGAACAGTAGCCCGTGGAGGCTGGAGGAGGTTGACGGTGGAGATGAACAATATCCTGTGGAGTCCCGTTTCGCGGTACGCCACACCCCTCCCGATGAACAGGACCCCCGTTTCGACCGTAGCGCTCCAACACAAGTTCGTTTCCTTCGTTTTGTGGTAGGCCACACCCCTCCCGGTCAACAGGACCCTGTTTCGACCAAGAGAAGTCTGTTTCCTCCGTTTTGCGGTACGCCAGACCCCTCCCGATGAACAGGATCCCGTTTCGACCGTGGCCGGTCGAACACAAGGCCGTTTCATCCGTTCTGCAGTACGCCAGGCCTCGTTTCCATCGGTTGTTCCGTCCAAGCCGGTTGGCTCCCAATGAACAGCACGCGTTTTGTTGCCTCCCCATGAACACGACGACGATGCAATTTCTCCATTCCGACCCAGCCATGTACATGAGCCCTGGCCATACGTATGCGCGAGTAGGCGTTCGTGACCCCGCCCGTCTGTACGTACGTGGCCATATTTACTTTCTTGCACCCTGGCCGCTGTACGTATGTGTACATGCTATGTGCGCGCCTCTACTACGACACGTGCCCTTCCTTACACGACCACAGTTCATCGCTGTAGCCTGTAGACAGACCGATCGTATGTGCGCACACGTTCGCGACCGGAATGACAACGCTACGTCCGCTTTGACAAGGTGGGTCCCGACTGTCAGGCACTTCCTTGCGTGCGAAGATGTAGGTGGTGGGTCCCAACAGTCAAGGGGGCAAATCATTTTTTTGCCCGTAATATGGACGCACTTCCTTGCGTGCGAAGATGTAGCTGGTGGGTCCCAGCAGTCAGGGCGGAAACTTTTTTTTCATGAAATACGGTGGCCCGTCTGATGGGTCCCTACTGTCAGGTGGAGGAATCATTATTTTGCGCGTAATAAGGAGGCATTTCCTTGTGTGCGGCCGTGGACCCAGCTGTCAGCCTCTCTACGTACAGTACTCTTCCGATGGAAGTCGGTCGTTGACCACATTGACCACGCCGCGCCGAGAGCACCAAGGCAATGGACGACAGCGAGGCCTAGGAAGGGGATGACGCGGAGCCAGGGAAGACGCGAAAATGGATGCCCACGCGGAGAGTGTCGGCGTTCTGGGAATGGGGGTCCCCAGACTTGCCTGCCTGCGGCCCACGGCGTGGTTGAGCTAGCAGGCCCGTACGGCCCATCTTCATTGACAAGGCATTCAAGACCCTCGCGAGGAACCAAGCCTCGCGAGGCGGATGACACAAGACCTCCTCAGGAGCGGCCTCGCTAGGCAGGCTCACGAGGGGCGGAGAGATCAAGGGAAGGCAAACCTCGCGAGGTCCTCGTGACGTGAGGCATGACGGCCGAGACCAGGCGGGCGCCAGACGAGCGCCAGCGCACGCAGTGTCCTGTTTTCCTCTTTGGGTCTATGGAGGCAAGCGCAGGCGCAGAGTACCGAGGCATCAAGCAAAGGTCTCCATATCGGTGCAACGAGACCAAGACCAGTGGGACGGCAAGACGGAGGTCACCATGGAGCCCAAGACGGCGTCACCACCAGAGCCTTTTGCAGGCAAAGACCGCTTTTGTCAGGATAAGTTGTACTAGCTGTCCCCTTTCAAATTGGCCGTTGTTGGCTCCCTTCCCGCTCAATATTTGGGGAGAGGACCAGGGCCTATATAAGTAGAACTAGCTGCCACAGTAGGGAGGGGGTCAAGAACTCATTCAGAGGCATCGCACCCACACAAGTTCGTCAAGCACAAGAACACCTCAACTTTAGGAGGCTGTTTTCCCCTTGTACTGCTCATCATCAGCCGAAGGGGCAATCCACCACCACCACACTGGAGTAGGGTATTACACCACAACGGTGGCCCGAACCAGTATAAATCTTGTGTCTTTGTCTTGTGAGTTCGTCGAGTTCATCCGCGAGATCTTAGAGAGCTAGGGCATGGATTGGTAGGGAGAAGATCTCCGCGCGCACCCCAGTGTTCAAACCTTGCGGGTTTTGTCGGAACCCATGATCCAACATTTGGCGCGCCAGGTAGGGGTGCACCGGAGCCTCTTCCCCGCCAATCGACTCGCCGACGCTCCGCTACCCCGATGTCTAGCGACCCAAGGGCCGACTCCGACCGTTGGGCAGCCTGGCCAGCCCGGGCGGCGCCACCTGCCCATGAAGACCTCAACCCCGCGCTCTAGTCGGCGCGAGCACCGCTTGACGCTGCGGGGCGTGGGCGGCGCGGCCAGGCGTCATCCACCCTCACTCCACGACAAGCGCGAACCGCTGCAAGGGCCGCAAGCCACGCCGCAGCAACGGCGCCACACACCCGGCGGGAGCAGGCAAACATGCGGGCCGCGCTCACGGTGGCGCGGGAGTTTCTGCGGTGCCGGCTAATGGAGAGCGGACGCGACACACTGCTGGAACGTGTCCCTGAGCTGCTGGATGCGGCGGCGTCAGGAACACCGCCTTTCTGCTATCTGCTCCCTTCCCGGGCCGCTACTGGACCTCATGACGGGCCTCGCCGCAACCACGCGCCCTCGGGTGCGCCTGGGGGCTTCATCGACACCAGGACGGCCGGCGGCGCTGGGGGCCCTGTTGCCCCCGCGCCGCCTCCGATGAGCATGGGCACGAGCGTTGACCCCCATGGCCCCAGCGAGGCATCGCGCTATCATCCTCAGGACGACGCACTGGCCCGGGCGACATGGAGTGTGGGGCACTACGGCGAGGTGTTTGAGGTGACAGCCCCGGAAGCCTATGTGCCCCGCATGATGGACCAGGAGTACACGCCGGAGGACGACCCTGGCTCATTTCTCAGGCCAGGTTGGGAGGAGGTGGCATTAGGAGCTGAAGCCTTCCAGGAGCCGCCAGAGAGCCCCGCCAACCACGCCGTCGACAACAGATACAGGGTACCACTAATCCCTCAGGAGCAAGCTTACGCTAACCATGGGTCGCAGGAGAATCAAGTCACCACAGCGGCTGGCGGCCCCAGCTCGGCGACCTCCCTCCCGCCAGGTGGATCGCGCTGGGGGCAGCAGGAGAGAAGCTAGGAGCCAGATCCCTCGCCGCGTCGCACGGAGCAAGGTCCCCACCGGAGGTAGGCCCTCTGCTGGGGAGGTGCTGAAAAGCCTACCCCCGACAGAGGACCCATGGTCGCCGAGGGCGCCGCTGGCATCCCCCTTCCCCCCTTTGTGTCGTCCTGGTTGCCGGTCGGCTCAAAGGTGGCCGAGGGCGGCGCAAGGCGGGGCCCTCGCCTGGCGATATGAAGCAAGGCAGGTACCTGTGAAGAAGGCCCAGTGCCTGTGAAGATCGCCGCCCGTGACACTCCCACGTAATAATGAGTGGGGCTGTACACGCCCCGGAGTCTCCGGAGAGCCGCCCTCGGGCCTCGGGGGCTCCCTCCCATGCCTAGTGGCAGCACTTAGCTCCGCGCTGGTGAGAAGACTTGAAGACAAGAAGACTAGACTAGGTGCTGGACGCGGCCATTTGCTTTGAATCTCTTTTCTGTAACCTTGCCTTCTGGATTTGGATTTAAGTTGAAGTTGAGTTTTCATCGATGCGCGGGGGGGTGCCTTTTCTCGTTCAAGTGATTTCCTGCCATCCGATTTTCGCCTTGTTCTGAAGCTCGTGCTCGCTGCCTCCCCCTCGCGGGCCCCTCGCGAGCGGGGCTGGGCGCGGCACACGCACCGAACGTGCTGGTTGGCGCTAGATCCTCGCGAGGCCCGCTCGGGCGGATCTGCAGGCCTTTCGGGAGGTCCGCGACAACTCTCAATCTTGCAATTCGATTCGGGGCCCGGCCCAGCCAAGGTAAGCCGCAGCAGTAAAACTTGCTCCTAGGCTCATGGATCCGTGAAGGCGCACACTTGGCTTGGCATAACAGAGTAAAATTGCGATTTGTTTACATGAGGGGCTCCCCTTCTCAAAATGTTGTCACAATCTTTAAGGGCCACGCCCAATTTTTTGCATACAGGATAAAACAGCAGGGGAACATGAGATCAGCCAGATATGTCGCTCACCGCCTCGCCTTCGGACGCGTCACTCGCGTCGTCGTCGTCTTTGCCGGCATCGTCGCCGCCTTCGGCGACGCCTCCGTCGCCGTCGTTGACCACGTCACCTTCGTCTGCCGCGACTACCACCGCTTCGTCTTCGGAAGTGAAGGCCCTGACCAGCGCATCCACGTTGTCCTCCACCCACCGCGCCAGGTCACCACGAATGGCCTGCGGTACAGGGGCAATGGCGGCGTCCAAGTCGAAGTCGGGGAAGGAGTTCCGAAGGTGGCTGAAGACACGGGAGAACGCGCGCCCGAGCAGGCCTCGACTTCTCTCTTCCACAAGCTGGTGAGCCCTATCAGACCGGGCTTCTAGGCGCGTCACTGCGTTGGTGAAGAAGTTTAGGTGACTGGCGTAGTCATTCGAGTGGGGGTGCGGTGCATTCTCGTCATAGATGTAGCCCAGGGCGGTATTAGACCTGTTCTGGAGGTCCTAAAGCATGTGGGCGTGCTCGCGCTCCAGCGTCCGCCGTTGAAGCACTTCCTCCCTGTTTTGCCGCACGACGGCCTCGGCATCATCAACCCATTTCCGAAGAGAAAGCAGGTTGGCGCGGGTGGAGGCCAAGTCCACTTGCGCCGTGACCAGGGCAGCAGCCGTGGCCTCCTCACGCTTCTCCGCCTCATCTAACCTGGGCCTAAGAGCGGCGGTCCTGCCCGCTGCCTCAGTTCCCGCAAGCTCCAGCCCCAGGTCATGCCAACCTTCAAAATCCGCGCGAACCTCGGCCACCCGGCGGTCGACTTCCTCCTGGACCTTGGCCTTGCGAGCCCTGACGACATCTTCCGCTTGGGGAACTTGATGCTCCCTCGTCTCCAGTTGCTCAAGCTCGAGGCTATGCTCCACGGCTTCCAGAGCCAACGCCTCCTCTTACTTCTGGACCTCCTCTTCCTTGGCAGGCGTCCCCCTCAGTGACGCAAGGGCGGCTCTACGCCTCCACTTGCCGCTCGAGGGACACACTCCAGGCTTGGAGCTCCCACGCGCACTTCTCCACAGCCTCGCGACGGCGATCAGCCTCGCGAGCCTCCTCCAAGGCCCGGGAGCAAGCCTCATGGGAAACCTTGAGGGACGCCTCGGCCTTCGCATTGTCAAGACCACGCTGCTAGCGGCCAAGGTTGATGGCCACCCTCAGCTTACGCCGTTCCTCCACCAGCCGAAGACCCTCAGCATCAAGGCGCGAGTCGACACCCGCGAGTTCTTCACCAAGTCAGCTCATCGCGCCTATCGCCTCCTGGAAGAGATCATGACGAACGATGCTCCGCCCGCGCTCGAACTCCAACGCACGGCCCACCTCGTCCTCCGCCACGGGGGCTGCAGGTGGGACGTGAAGTGGTGCACCCCCTCTCAGCAGGGGGCTGGGGGCTGGTGCCGCTCCAGCTGCCTGCCCGACCTCACGAGGGGCCCCGGCCAGTCGGGGCCCGCTAATTAAGGAGGAGCTGAAGACCGAAGCCAACCAACTGTTGTCCAAGACCAGAGGAGGAGTCCGGGGAACACCCGCCAAGCTCCATGCCAGGCCGCGGAGGAAGGTCGACGGAGCCGCAGATTCAAAGCGCCATGAAGGCGAGCGCACCCCCTCGACCGGCCCGGCTCCAGGCGCGGCATGCAGGCTCGGGATGCTCAAGGCTGACGGCGGTGCCGAAGAAGGTGGGGGTTGCTTCTCGGGGGACTCAACGGCCCTGGCAGAAGGGGTACTGAAGAGCCAGCATCAGGGAGGAAAGCAGCAATCAAGAAATCACAAGGTGCAGTACTTACTCGTCGACGGCGATGTACTTTCGTCGCTTCAATGACCCGAAGATACCGCTGCCGCTCAGAGATCCTTTCCTCTTGCGGAGCTCCTCAAAGTCCACGCAAAGCCAACCAAAGCGCTGAACGTGGCGGCCACTACGGGGTGCAGCCGGAGAAGTGCTCGAAAGAACAACTTCAGGGGTGCCTGGCTGCGGAGAACAGTCAGGCGCCGTCTCACCGCGACTTCCCGAGGCCTCCGGAGTTTGGGCCTTGGGAGCCGTGTGCTGCATCGTCTCAGCGACCGACGTCCCAGAATCACGGGATCCCGAGGACGACGCCCCAGGAGCCTCTGGCGGCGCTCGTCCCCCTGCACCCACATTCGGGACGAGCTCGGCGCCGGCGTCAAAGAGGGGAACCACGCTGACAGGGTTCTCGCGGGACCCCACCAGGCCGTCCGGACGCAGCCCCCACTCGTGAAAGGGAGGCATGCTCCCTGCAAATTTAGCCTTGTTCTTGTAGCGGTACAACAGACAGTTCTTCCCAGGCAAGTCATCCGGCGAAGGGACACCTGTCAGGACCTCGAGCACCGTTTGCTGCGTCCCAAGGGGGAGCCTGGATTCCTGAAACCTCATATGGTCCTGACTGCTGAGCAAGGTCCACATCGGGCGAGAATGGCGCTGAAGCGGACGGGGACAAGACAGGGGCTCGCGAGCCTTTCGTCACCATCATCAGCGCCGTCACGCCGCGGTCCTTCAGCCTCCTCAGCCTGAGCCAAACGGGGACAAGACGGGGGCTCGCGAGCCTTTCGTGGCCCCAGCCGGAGTGGTAAATGGCAGGCGCTGACGGGGCATGGAGCAGAGGGCTGAGCACACCGGCGTCGACAAATACCCACCGTGTACGAAACTCGCTCGTGGATGGAGGAAGCTCGAAGTCGATCCCCGCGCCCGCCGTCGCGGCCACAGCCTGGAAGCTCACGCACCCCGAGCTTTGTCGGGGATCGGTCAGATGCAATGAGAAGAAATGGTGGAGAAGGGCCACAAAAGGAGCGATGCCCACCATGGCTTCACACAAAAAGGCGAATACGGCGAGGAGAGTCATGGATTGGGCGTCGAGATGCAGCATATGGATCTGTAATGTTCAAGCACCGCGTTGAAGAAGGCGAAGAAAGGGGGAATCAGGCCTGCCCAAAGGGCATCGATGGAGATTGGGACCTCGGTGGCTGCCCGAGTAATGCGAGCGCGAGACGCAGGCCAAGCCACCGCCTTCCCCCACTCGTTGAAACTGGTGGCGTGCATGGGACGCACCTTGTCCATGGCCTCGTCGTTGAGCACCAAGGATCGGCCGACTGCAGCCTCGGCGGCTGGAGGCGCACTTGGCGAAGACAGAGGCTTCTTCCCCTTGTCTGCTTGTTTCGGCGCCATGGCGATGAAGTAGGCGGAGTGCAGTTCAGATTGGAGAGGAGGAGCAGAGTCTTGAGGAAGCAGAGGGACTGGGGAAGCAAGGCGTGGGCGCTGGGAGAATAACTGTGTAGGTTGCGGGGGCCGCATAGCCTGGCGGATTCCAAGGCAGCGTGGGGAAGCGGAGACACCCACATCCAATCAACCGCCACCCGTCAACCGAGGTCGCAGGCATTTGGGGCCCACGGTGCTCCACGCTTGACCTTTGGCTTCGCCTCGAAGCCAAGCTCGAGCGCGCCTTGGGCCCGGGGGCTACTGTCGGCATTCTGGGAACGGGGGTCCCCAGACATGCCTGCCTGCGGCCCACGGCGTGGCTGAGCTAGCAGGCCCGTACGGCCAATCTTCATCGACAAGGCATTCAAGACCCTCGCGAGGCGGACGACACAAGACCTCCTCAGGAGCGGCCTCGCCAGGCAGGCTCATGAGGGGCGGAGAGATCAAGGCAAGGCAAACCTCGCGAGGTCCTCATGATGTGAGCCATGACGGCCGAGACCAGGCGGGCGCCAGATGGGCGCCAGCGCGCGCAGTGTCCTGTTTTCCTCTTTGCTGCTAAGGAGGCAAGCGCAGGCGCAGAGTACCGAGGCATCAAGCAAAGGTTTCCATATCGATGCAACGAGACCAAGACCAGCGGGACGGCAAAACGGAGGTCACCATGGAGCCCAAGACGGCGTCACCACCAGAGCCTTTTGCAGGCGAAGACCGCTTTTGTTAGGATAAGCAGTACTAGCTGTCCCCTTTCAAATTGGCCGTTGTTGGCTCCCTTCCCGCTCAATATTTGGGGAGAGGACCAGGGCCTATATAAGTAGAACTAGCCACAACAGTAGGGAGGGGGGTCAAGAACTCATTCAGAGGCATCTCATCCACTTCAGGAGGTTGTTCTTCCCCTTGTACTGCTCATCATCAGCCCAAGAGGCAATCCACCACCACCACACTGGAGTAGGGTATTACACCCAAACGGTGGCCCGAACCAGTGTAAATCTTGTGTCTTTGTCTTGTGAGTTCGTCGAGTTCGTCCGCGAGATCTTAGAGAGCTAGAGAGTGGATCGGTAGGGAAGAGATCTCCGTGTGCACCCAAGTGTTCGAACCTTGTGGGTTTTTCCAGAACCCGTGATCCGACAGAGAGGTGTACGAGGGTTCACTGGTTTGGCTGCGGTGTGAGGCTGCCATCACCACAGGGCTTGGCCAGTGGTGGGAATAGTAGGGGCGATGAGGCCTCCGCGGTAGCACAGCCGGCCACGGGAGGCAGGAGCAGGCGGCACGACCGGCGCTGCTTTGGGCGGCTGGAGCAAGAAGACCAGAGGTTGAAGAAGCACTACGGCCGTTGGATGGACATCATACGGTCACTGGAGCTAGAATCGTTCATATTGACTAATTTGACAAATCCCTCCGTCCCCGTCAACTTAGTAGGCCCACATGTCAGCCTCCCACTATGCCGGGTCCCAGCTAGCAGGGGGAGTATTCATTTTTTTGTGCATAATAAGGAGGCACTTCCTTGCCTGCGAAGATATAGCTGGTGGGTCCGACCTGTCAGTGGGGGAACATTTTTTCGTGAAATACAGAGGCCCTTCCGGTGGGTCCCAGATGTCAGGTGGAGGAATCATTATTTTGCGCGTAATAAGGAGGCATTTCCTTGTGTGCGGCCGTGGACCCAGCTGTCAGCCTCTCCACGTACAGTCCACGTCCGATGGATGTCGTTCATTGACCACGGCGCGCCGAGAGCACCAGGGCGGTGCACGACGGCGAGGTCTAGGAAGGGAACAACACGGAGCCGGGGAAGACTCGACAGTGGTTGCCCACATGGTGGGGAGTATGAGGGTTTACTGGTCTGGCTGCCGTCGCCGGAAAATAACAGGAGGTGTGGGTGAGTAGAGGAATGGCCTGGCCAGCAATGGAGTAGGGTGGGTCGGTGCGGCCTGTGCGGCAGCCAGCCGGCCATGGGAGGCGGGAGCAGGCAATCCCACCGGTTCTGGTTTGGGCGGCTGGAGCAAGAAGATCAGATATTGAAGAAGCAGCACGGCCGTTGGATTAACATCCAATGGTCACTGCTGCTAGAATCGTTTTTGGACTAAGTTGACAAAGCCTTTCGTACACGTCAACCTAGTAGACCCACAAGTCAGCCTCCAAATCTGTCCCAAACAGCATAGAGCCCAAAATTTCTAGCCAGATTCAAATTAATTTAAAAACTGAACATACCTTAATTTAAATCCAATGAAATTTTACCCGCACAAAAATAATGAAATTTAAAATATCAAAATTTGAAAGAAAAAGTATTTTGGAACCAATTGCCTGTTTGCTGTATTTTTTTCATTTTACAGCCCATTTAATATTACTTATAGCCCATTTCTTATTACTTATAGCCCATTTTCTGGGCAAAATGCATCCCTCCTCGTCTTGAAAGATTTCTGGCCCAGCAGGGCGTAGAAAAGCAAGTAGGCCTATGTTGGTTATTCTGCAAAAACCAAAATAGCTGGGCCAGCCATTTTCAGAAAGAAAAAAACAAACTGGGCTGGTCATCTGCTAGATGGGCCACTGCTCCCAAACAACACAGTTGATACCCTTCTCCGTCCCGAAAAAACAAAATTACTACGCGCGCTGCTGGGTCCCTACTGTCATCCTCACCATGTACAGTCATCTCCTTATTCCTCTCGGTTGTTGACCATGTTGACAACACCGGAGGGTGGCGCCGTGGCGAGCGAAACAAGGCGGAGGACGATGGGGAGGCCTCAGACGGGAACGAACAGGAGCCGGGGAAGATGCGAAGAGTTTTAGGGTGCGATGTGGCCATGATACGTGCGCGGCAGCATAACCAGCCGTGGGAGGTAGGAGTAGGCGGTCCCGCCGGCGCTGGTTTGGCTTTGGCGGCTGGAGGAAGAAGAGACTGAAGATACACGACAAACGTTGAATGTCAATCCAACGGTCAAGGTTGGAACAATCGTTTGTTGACTAAGCCGACACCAAGTAGCATCCTTTTTTATATATAGGAAGAAAAGAAAAACTGGGCTCGTTCGCCTGATAACATTGCCGAAACTGCGACCGTTTGATCTTGCGTCGCAACTAAAACTGTGAGGAAAATGCGTTCGTCTGGCGTCCTCCTCTGAGGGAGCGTTCGCCACATAAGTGACTAGCACCCTTGGTTTTCAACCGAGAGGTCTTGGGTTCGGGTCCCAGGAACTCTTAATTTTGTCCTCCTTCCTTCCTCGCAAATAAAAGAAAGAAAATCAAAGACTTGAGAAGGCGTACAGAACAAGCTAGTGTACCAGTAAAGAGACGTTGCTGAGTTTTAGAAAAGAGAGAGACGTGCTCCTGTAGCTGGTTGGAATCCAAACCTAGACTATGACTATATATGGTGCTATGCTACTCTGCAAGTAATGAAACTGACATATCCAACGTTCGCTTCTCCTCTTCTCTACTTACTCTGCCTAGCATCAGAAGCTCTGGCCGCAGCAACCATGTCTGCTGGCTGCTCGTCCACCTGCTCTTCAGCAGGCAACAACCAGATATGCGCCAAGTTGCCACCCGTACCATCGCCTGTGGGTCTCATCACACCCCCGCCGGCACACAAACCACAGCCGCTTGCTCATCGCAACCCGTTGCCGTTGGTGTGGTGCCACTGCTGCAAATCACGCAGAGTCATCCGTCGCGTCTCAACCACAATCCTCAACCCTTGCCGAGTCTTCTACAAATGCCCGAATCATGGGGTAATAATATGTTTAAGTGTTGTTCTACTGCTTTCAGTCGCTGATTTTTTAATAGTTTAGTTGACTATCTTTCAACTTGATTCATGCAGAAAAGGGAAGATTCGTGTGATTTGTATTTCTGGGAAGTTGCTGATGTGGGCGAATGCAACTACGCTGATTATTTGGTTAGCTGAGGATTCCCAATACCAGCTGGTTGGGGTGTTGGACAAGTAACTGAAGGAACGGCAGAAGAGGAATATGCAGAGCAGAAGGTTAAAGATGCAGCTCCTCTAATCATGGCCATGCAACAGCTGCTGAACGGCCTTGACAGCAATGAGGAGATGAAAGAGTTTGTGAAAATAATGGACAAAATCGATGTGCTCTGTAGGATGATTGTCTCTTTATTTGCAGTGTATGTAGCACTCGTGATGTATTCGGTGGCTATAATATGAGCACTTTGCTGAAACTAGTAATGAATGAAACCTGTGTAGCAGGCTGGGCGTAGTGTTGTGAACATCTAATGATTTCTATTAACAGAAATCGGCGGGTATCCCCTTTTGCTCATAAATAGATAAATAGCATAGGCCCTTTTGGTAATAAATAAATAAATTAGCAGAGGCCCTATTGGGTCAGCTTTGTTCCCATTCGAAGACGTCGAGCAAATTGCAGTCCAACAGCAAACTATGTCATCAAATTCAAGTTTCACAGCCAAATATGAGTACAACTAAACAACAATGTCATCATGTTTTAGTCGTCATACAATCACCAAACACAAATGAACATACATAACAAGTGATGTTCTCACAGCAAAATACTAAACAACACGTTCATCAGGTTTCCGTTGTCATAGCAAACACAATTTCACATAGTAGATAAAAAAACATCTTCTGACAGGCAAATATGACAAAAGCAATCTAATCATCATCTGTAGCAGCAGCGTCAACATCTTCGCCATGTGTATCAGTCTGAATCGTAATTCCCCAGAGTGTCATCTTCTTCTTCATCCTCAATGTCCTCGAACGTTGGCTTCTTCTTGATCAACTCTTGTATGTCCAGAGCACGAGACAGACAATCTTTTCGCCAGCGTCATTGACGTGATGGTTCTCAAAGATATTAGGAACATATGTAGAATCTTGTACATCAGGAGCAGTGTAAACATCATCTTGTTGTGCAACTTCATTAAACGAATTCCTCTGCTCAAACCTTTGCAATACTCTCCAGTCATCGCTACGTGCAAATGTGTCTTCCAAGAAAAATATCTGTGTTGCTTGATTTGCCAAAATAAAAGGCTCGTTGGTCTGGTACGCCGCCTTGACATTGATGGATTTGAAATAATCATCAGCTCTCGGTTTTGCGATCCTGGAAAACAGGTTATACCAACGACAGCACAACAGAACCACACACCGATGATCCTTGAAACTGGAGATATACCGCAACTGAACAATGTCTGTTATGTTAGCATACATTTCAGTTGTCTCTCTGCCGTACGTATCCGTGCTCATGATGGCACTGTTTTGTGTCTTCCTGCCTTCGTCGCGTGCAAGGGTGTTGTAGCGCACATCTCCAACAACGCAAGATGTGTAATGTCTTACCCGAGTATCAGGACCCCTTGCTAGTGCGTCAAGGGCATCATCAACTGCCTGCCCATCCTCCCGCATCTTCTTAACATATGGTTATAAAATAGACAAGCTGATCATCTTATGTACTCAATATATTAAAAAAACTGACAGTGCAATTCAAAAACTTACATGGCTCTTGAACCATTTCGCAAATCCTGACATACCAGTTTGTCAATGTTTCTTGGATTTTGTGGCAGTAACTCCTTTTTGTAGATGCTGCACCACATAGTGATCGCGTCAAACATCTAAATATATAAGAATGTGCTGCAAGTTTAGTAGATTACGATCTATAAGCTACAATACTTAGCACGTACTTGATATAAGGTAGTATCTCAGGACAGTTATTCAACACATACCAAACCATTTTTTCCAAATCTTTAGGTTTGTCCTCTTGCCGACTCTTCCCTGTAACTCGAACAGAATAATCGAAAACATTGAGCCCGGGATTGTCTTCGCCCACCTCTTTGCTAAGCTGATCAGCTGTTTCAATGTATTTTGAGCAGAATGTCAATGCTTCTGTAGCAATGTAGGCCTCTGCAATGGAACCCTCGGGTCTAGCTCTGTTCCTAACATTGCCCTTGAAAGTGCCAAGCCGCCTTTCAATAGGGTACATCCAGCCATACTGTACTGGACCTCTAAGCAGTGCCTCATCAGGTAGATGAACATCCAAATGCACCATCACATCAAAGAAGGCTGGAGGATATATCTTCTCAAGGTCGCATAGGATAGTTGGTATCTTGTCTCTAAGCCGCTCCAAGGCATCTACCCTGATATTTCTACTACAGAGTTCCCTGAAGAATTGTCCCAACTTTGCAAATGCTTTGTTTAAGTCAGGGCGGCCCAATCCTCTAAGGATAACAGGTAAAACCCTTTGAAGTAGGACGTGGCAGTCATGAGTTTTCAACCCTTGTACCTTGTTTCCATCCGCACTGATTCTCCTTTCAGGGTTGGAAGCAAATCCATGTGGGAATCTCTAACGTGACAGGACCTCACATAATTATTTTCTTTTTACCTTGTCCAAGACGTACACAGCTGGTGCCATATCCTGTGGTTTACCTTCATCTTCCACCTGCAAATCCTTTCTGATACCCAGGTGTGTCAAATCAATCCTATTTTAAGGTATCTTTTGTCTTGCCTTCAATATTAAGAAGTGTGCCAATAATGTTGTCACATATATTTTTCTCGATGTGCATCACATCAAGATTATGCCGCAGATCAAAATCTTTCCAATACTCCAAGTCCCACAAAGTGGACCTGCGGGTAAACAATAATCTCTCTTCTGCCTTGCCACGCTTCCTTTTCCTGCTACCATTACCAGGATGGTTTCCTGGTGTAATATGCTTGACCTTCTCTAATTCCACTTGCAACTCATCGGCGATGAGCCTCTTTAGCGCATCACGGTTTTCATGCTTTGCATTGAACACATGTATTCGGTATTTTGTAGGATGCAGCTTGTCCTTGGCAAGGAAACAGCGGTGTCCAATGTAACAGATCTTGCTAAGTATTGTGTATGACAGTGGATTCCTGTCATAGCGAACACATGCATTGTAACCATGTGTCGTTCACCCTGACATAGTGCCCAAACCCGGATAATCATGGATGTACCAAATTATAACAGCACGCAGAAAGAAATCAGCTGGTGGGCTGCTATATAGGTCTCGTGTGAGAACACCCCTCCATAGCTGTTGAAGTTCCTCCACAAGAGGCTCCATGAATAAATCAAAATCCTTTCCAGGACTTTTTGGACCTGGGATGAGCAAGGCCATCGTGTAGTTTGATTCTTTGGTGTAGACATTTGGAGGAAAGTTGTAAGGGATAAGAAGCACTGGCCACATTCTATATGTGGCGCTCTAGTGGCCAAATGGGTTAAATCCATCTGAAGCTACGCCAAGTCTAATGTTTCTCGGGTCAGCAGCAAACTTTTTGTGTTTCTAATTGAAGATTTTACACTCACTACCATGAGATGGATGGCTCATTACATTCTGATCTCTGTACTCCTGGTTCCTAGAATGCCACAGTACATCCTCTCTTGTTTTAGCATCATCAAACAACCTCTGCAATCTTGGTGTAATTGGAAAATGTCTCAGAACATTATGAGGAATCCTCTTCACAGCATCGCTATCTTTCCATCTTGATGATTTGCAATTCGGGCATTCACTTAAGGTGGCATAATCCTTCCGGAACAGAACACGATTATTCTTACAAACATGGATCATATCATATCCAATTCCAACTGCACGAAGGAAATTCTTCATTTTACTGTAGGTGTGTGGCAGCTTAGACACATCTGGGAAAGTTTTGCGGAAAGTAGCCAACATCGCATCGAATGATTTGTTGGTCATCCGCTCAGATGTCTTCACCTGAAGAAAGGTGACCATAGCTAAGAATACTGACAGCTTATTTCCTGGGGTGACAGCCACGTTGCATTGTTCCAAAATGCGGGCCCACCGTTTTTCTTCTGCAGGTGAAAGTTCACGAAATGCACGAGCATTTCGTAGCATTCTTTCAATGGTTGTCAAACTCACTGGCTCTGCCACCACCACCTCCTCCTCCTCTTTCCACCTGAGCACCAAGCAGATCAAGATGGCGTCGGTGTACAAAAGTAGGGGCCTCTCTGTACCCCTTGTGCACGGGCAGTTGTAGCCACGCCTGCGGCCACACTTGGCGGGGCCGAGGAAGCAAAGATGCAAGACTACCAGAGCAGCGCTCAAGCCAAAAGCGCGAAGAGCAAAGGAGCAAGGTGGGTCTCCCCCAGCAACACGCCTGCTGGGACGGCCTGCGTAGCCCCGGCAAGAGCCTTGCCGGGGCAACCTGCCCAACACCGGCAAGGCCGCCACCCTTGAGCCTGAGAGTTCCGACACCATCGACAATGTTGAAACCAAGGCTCGGGAGGCGCCTACGTGGTGGCATGCAGATCTTTGTGAAGACCAAAGGCCTGCAAGACTAGATTGGAACCAGAAGACGAAGACCCCCGGCAAGATCCTTGCCGGGGACGACCACGAGACCCCGGCAAGACCCTTGCCGGGACCCCGGCAAGATCCTTGCTGGGGACATTTGCAGGGCCACAGCCAGGCCCACACCTACCGAGGCTCCACTTCTGTTCCAACACAGCAGTCAGCCCGCCAACTAAGCAGGCACCTGCGTGGCGGTGTGCGGCTTCCAGGACAACTCAGCAAGCACCTGCGTGGTGGCATGCAGATCTTCGTGAAGACTCTGCCACCGCACCAGCTCAGCAGCCAGCCAGCCAGCATGGCGCTACACACCTTGTCATCCTGGACGCGCGTCGGAGCGAGGTGAGGCGGCGATGGATGGGACAAGCCTCTTTGCCATCCCCGATAAAGCAAGAGGGCACGTCGGCAGCGCATTTAATGCGTTTGTCCTACAGTTCCTAGAGATAAACTTGTACAGTGCATACTTTCCACCTCAAGTGTGCCACTATGGTGACCCCTTTGACTATAAAAGGAGGCCCAAGGCGTACTGAGGAAAGATTGGGACTTTTTGGACCTTGCGCGTCTTGTAGCTAGTCCAAGAACACCAAATAAACACACCAAAGCAGGATTAGGGTATTACGCATCGCTTGCGGCCCAAACCTGGATAAAACACCCCCGTGTTGATCTTCTAAACCCACTCTTTCCAAAACCCCGCGCCCTATCAAGCATAGTAGGGATTCTCTGTGATCCCATAGGTTTCGTTTCCCGACATGTTTGGCGCGCCAGGTAGGGGGCACAAGCAGTGAAAATCCAGTTTTGGAGTCAACTCATCGATTCCTCCGTCGCGATGGCTTGAGAGAAGAAGGCGATGTCAATCAGCCACGCACTGGTGCCATCACCCAGGCGAGGCGGTACTGTCCGTAGCTACAACAATCACCCACGTGGCGACGAGAAAGCTAAGTCATGCAAAACCTTGAGCAATTTCTCTATTTTTTATAAGGTTATTGTCCACGAAAGATCTTGCTCTTTGTATGGAAAACCTGCACGCAAGGAACCCTTCCTCTATTGGCAACGCCCTTGTTCTGTTTTGAGTCCGCTCAAAAGTTTGAGCGGCCGCGCTGAGAACGGCAAGGGACCCTTCCGCTATTGGCAACGCCCTTGTCCTGTTTCGAGTCCGCTCAATAGTTCAAGCGGCCACGCTGAGGACGGCAAAGTGGCTTGCCCGGCAGCACGTCCCCCGGCAAGCTGCTGAGGGTCCATCCTCAAGGCGCCATAGCATGGGTTTACGCGCCGGCAAGCCTATCCAACTAAGCGTAGGGTGTGTACATACAAGGAAAGATCGAACAGGAAGATAGCATGCATCATTTTAAAGTACTGCAGAGTTTTATTACATCAATAAATTGCTGCGGTTCTAACTTAATAGAAAATTTTCTTGGTCATGAACTCGCAGCGGCAATGAGAAACGGGGTGCCTAGTCCCGGCGCTGGTCCTCCACCCTCATGACTCCGTCGACACAGCTAATGATGGGCTCGATACGCTCCTCGGGTGTCGTGAGGTCCGCATCCTCTGGCAAGCTCTCCAGCGCGTCGGCAAAGTCGATGCTGGGGTTCTAGAATGCCACCTTGATGAGAACCTTGGTCAGGGCGCCCCGGCAGAGCCTCCGAGACTCATTGGCCAAATAAACTGCTCGGTTGGAGCGGAGCCGCAACAGGGCTTCGAGGACTCCCTCGAAGAACAAGGTCAGCCTGGCATTGGGGCTCACGTTTGGCTCTTAGGAGTACCTGACGTTTGGCAGGCCCATGGCGGCTAGCTGCGCGGTGAGCCTCCCTGCGATGTCAACGAGACGGCTGATCCAGAGATGGACGCTGCCCACATACTCCTTGTGGGCGGTGGTGTTGTCACTCTATAGCCGCTTTTCGGTCTCGAGGGCCTTGGTCAGGGCTCCTCCCTGGCCCTGACCTCTAAGAGAGTCCCCTCCAAGCCGTCTGCCTTCAGCTTCAGATCATTGATGGAGTTATTGTCCTCGGAGAGCAGCTTGGCCTTGTCGGAGACTGCGGCCTGCGCATCTGCCAAAGCGCGGTTGGCCGTGTCCCTCTCCTCTGTCAGCTCCGAGACCTCCTTCTTCAGCCCATCCCGCTCCAGCTCCAGCTCCTCCACCTTGCCGGCGTGGTCCAGGGCCAGAGTATTAAGTGCATCCTTGTGCTTCTGCTCCTGGGTCCGCTGCGCGACGATCTTCCCAATTTCCCCGTCCTTCCCGCAGAGCGTGGCGGCTAGCGCGTGCTCACGAGCAACGAGGTCTTCCTCCTGGGAGTCCAGCAGAGCCTTCTATTGTTGCTGGGCAGCGTCGTCCTTGGCAGCCTGCGCCTTCGCCACCTCCTGGGCCTTCTCGATATCGGCCTGCTTCAGGATGAGCTCTCGCTTGCGCTCATCCAGCTCACCCCGGGCAGCCCTCAGTTCATCCCGGGCCTCGCCAAACCAGACCTGCGTCTGAGCGACGCGCTCCTCAAAATCTGCCTCCGCCTTGTCCACCACCGCCATCCTAGACTTCACTTTGTCTTGGCGGGCATGGTGTAGCAGCTGGAGCTTCTGGAAGTTGGCGCCCATGGCACGGAGAAGCCACACCTCTTGGGAACCGTCGCCGCCGATGTTCGGTTCGTCGACAACCTGGAGCCCGGCGGTCGCGAGCACCTCATCGTCAAACACCTCCCCTTCGGCTGGCGCTCTGCTACTCGAAGTCCCTGGGAGGCCGATGAACAGGTCGTCGCCCACCCTCAGGTACTTGCCGGGGGCGGGGCTGTTGGGGAGGGAGGTTGGTCGTTGTCCACCTCGTCCTCGGTGGTCTCCTTGGCGGCCTCCTCGGTAGCAGCCTCACCGGATTCTTCGGCAGGCCCCTTGTCGGGCTCCCCGGCAAGCCCCTTGGCGGCCTCCTTGGCGGCAGACTTGGCGGCTTCTCTAGCCGCGATCTTGGCGGCCTCGGCCTCGGCGTCCTCCCCGATAACGATATTGATATCCTCCTGATCCATCGGGGGAGGGTCTGGAAAGAAGAATGCAACGAGGCCAAGGTCAAGGTTCAGAACAAGGAAAAACAAGACAAGGACGGAAGGCAGGCCGCTTACCCGCGTCAAGCTGAGAAGAAGTTCCCTCCCCGCCAACGTTCGTGGCCGGGACGGAGCCGCCAGCACCAAAGCTCGCCTCCTCTTCCTCCGTGTGCGTGGGCTCACCGATGGATGCCCTTGCCGGGGACGCCCCTTAGGGCGGAGTGGTCGATGGGGGAAGCGTGTTGGGGGTGGCCCTCAGTGGCTCCTCCTGCTGCTGCTCTCCTCCTGCAACCGCGGCAAGATCAGCGCCAAAGATTCGTGCCCTAACACCCATCGATGAGGAGTTAGCAATGAACTCATGCTGGGGGCTGAAGCGGGGGCTGCGCCGAGGGCTGGTGTCCAGGCTAATCGCCACCAATGCCGGCATGCGTAGCGTGCTCGCCGGGGGCTTGTCGCCCGTCGAAGCCCTGGCCCTCTACGCCACCCTCTGGCCCATCGTTTCCGTGTCCCTGCGAGAATAAGATCAAGTCAGAGAAGATGGCATAGGCTGAGGGTCAGAAATAATGGAGGGCGAAATACCTACTCATCCTCCTCTGCCGGCCTCCTCTTCCTCTTCGGGCTGAAGGACCCAAGGTCGAAGTCAGCCTCCGGGCCGCTATCCGAAGGAGGAGGGGAAGGGGAAGGCATCCTACACGGCTTGGACAAGGAAGAAGCGGCGACCGCTGCCTTCTTCTTCGCTGCCGCGGCCCTTGTCTGGCGCACGGGCTGCGCCTGGGCCTGTTGCCGCTGCGTGGTTCTGCCAGGCCGGACCGGCTCGCTAGAGCTGGCCCGCCGCAGGACGCGTCTCCTCCTCGGGGCCGAGGAGCCGTCCGCCTTGGTCTCCTCTTCGGCCGACTCCTCGACCACGTCTTCTACAAGGGGTGCCCCGGCGCCGGCGCCGCAGGCTTCCCCGGCAGACCCCGCCCACTCAGCGAGCTCCTTCTCTTCTGCGGCCGTGTCGGCCTCGTCCTCCACGGTGCCGACGCTGCTGAAGGAAATATGCCCTAGAGGCAATAATAAGGTTATTATGTATTTCCTTATTTCATGATAAATATTTATTATTCATCCTAGAATTGTATTAACCAGAAACTTAGTACATGTGTGAATACATAGACAAAGCAAAGTGTCCCTAGTATGCCTCTACTTGACTAGCTCGTTTATCAAAGATGGTTATGTTTCCTAAACATAGACATGTGTTGTCATTTGATGAACGGGATGACATCATTAGGAGAATGATGTGATGGACAAGACCCATTCGTTAGCTTAGCATTATGATCGTTACAGTTTCATTGCTACTGCTTTCTTCATGACTTATACATGTTCCTCAGACTATGAGATTATGCAACTCCCGAATACCGGAGGAACACCTTGTGTGCTATCGAATGTCACAATGTAACTGGGTGATTATAAAGATGCTCTACAGGTGTCTCCGATGGTGTTTGTTGAGTTGGCATAGATCGAGATTAGGATTTGTCACTCCGTGTATCGGAGAGGTATCTCTGGGCCCTCTCGGTAATGCACATCACAATAAGCCTTGCAAGCATTGTGACTAATGAGTTAGTTGCGGGATGATGCATTACGGAACGAGTAAAGAGACTTGCCGGTAACGAGATTGAACTAGGTATTGAGATATCGGCGATCGAATCTCGGGCAAGTAACATACCGATGACAAAGGGAGCAATGTATGTTGTTATGCGGTTTGACCGATAAAGATCTTCGTAGAATATGTAGGAACCAATATGAGCATCCAGGTTCCGCTATTGGTTATTGACCGGAGATGAGTCTCGGTCATGTCTACATAGTTCTCGAACCCATAGGGTCTGCACGCTTAACGTTCGATGACGATCCGTATTATGAGTTATGTGATTTGATGACCGAAGTTTGTTCGGAGTCCCGATGAGATCGGGGACATGACGAGGAGTCTCGAAATGGTCGAGACGTAAAGATCGATATATTGAAAGGCTATATTCGGACATCGGAAAGGTTCCGAGTGATTCGGGTATTTTTCGGAGTACTGGAGAGTTACGGGAATTCGTATTGGGCCTTAATGGGCCATACGGGAAAGGAGAGAAAGGCCTCAAGGGTGGCCGCGCCCCTTCCCCATGGACTGGTCCGAATTGGACTAGGGAAAGGGGGCGCCCCCTTCCTTCCTTCTCCTTCTCCCTTCCCTTTTTCCTATTCCATGTGGGAGGTGGAATCCTACTAGGACTAGGGAGTCCTAGTAGGAATCCACACTTTGGGCGTGCCCTATGAGGGCCGGCCTCCTCCTCCCTCTATCATTTATATACGTGGCCACGGGGCACCCCATAGACACACAAGTTGATCATTGATCTCTTAGCTGTGTACGGTGCCCTCCTCCACCATAATCCACCTCCGTCATATGGTTGCAGTGCTTAGGCGAAGCCCTGCGCCGGTAGCTTCATCATCACAGCCATCACGCCGTCGTGCTGACGAAGCACTCCCTCGAAACTTACTGGATCGTGAGTTCGTGGGACGTCACCGAGCCGAACGTGTGCAGCAGATCGTGGAGGTGCCGTACTTTCGGTACTAGGATCGGTCAATCATGAAGACGTACGACTACATCAACTGCGTTGTCATAACGCTTCCGCTTATGGTCTACGAGGGTACATGGACACCACTCTCCCCTCTCATTGCTATGCTTCACCATGATCTTGCGTGTGCGTAGGAATTTTTTTGAAATTACTACGTTCCCCAACAACTGCCGCCTCTTGGGCAAGTGCCGCCTCCTCCGCCCTGGCAGCAATATATGCCAGCTCTTCCTTGGTGGTGTCCTGGACGAGCAGGGGCTTAGCATGAACGTACCTCTCCAACAGGTTGTTGAAGAAGGCCTGCACCCGCTCCGCTTCTGGCTCAGCCCAGCCTGGATCGAGGCCGTGCGCGTTGAAGTCCGGCATCATGGCAATGATGGAGGTCTGGCAAGAGTTATTGCGCAACAGGACCACACCTGCTGGCAATCCAAATAGATACCGGCCGGCCCTGACGGCCTTGCCGGCCCTCTCGGCCTTGCCGGTCCTCTCGACCCCGCCGTCCTCATTCACCTTGTCGGAGTAAATGGCCACGGGTAGCCTAACCGACTGCCCCTGGTTCTTCTGAAAAAATTATCAGGCCTTTGGGCCTCCAAGCACTCCAAGCATTGGGCCGCCTTCCCTGGCCGGCTACCTCTGAAGCCGACTCCCGGAAGGCGACCCAGCCTCAAAGACCTCCCCCCAGGACAACTACGGGGTGGCTGACTCCAGGGAGCCGGCCAAGAAGAGCGCCGAATCCAAGCAGTCGGCCGAGACCACAACCACCAAAGCTACGCCCACATAACGGTGACAAGACGGGGTGTGGCCACAGTGCGGCCCACTACCCCCGAGGCCCGAGGCAGGCATGGCCACAGGAGACCGTACGGGATGACCGTCTCCTGTTCGACTCGGCACTGTAGCCATGCCAACCTCAACGTCATCCACGACCGACTCCTGTACGGCCCGCAGGCGGCGGGCCCCTTCCACCAGAGAGAGGCGCGGAGGCGGCCCGGCCTCCCCCAGTCGGCCGAGGGCGTAGCCGGCCCCCAGAAGCCGGCTACCCCCTTCCTCGAAGCAGGAGCCCCATTAAGGAGACAAGACGAGGTAAGGCTACAGTGAGAGCCCCCGAGGCGGCCCACTGTAGCCACGCTTACCTGGACAAAGCCCTCGTCATCAGAGGCGAGGCTACAGTAAGCAGCCGCCCACAAGACCCTAGGCGGTGGGGCCGGCCTGTCGACCAAGAAGCCGGCAGCCGGCGGGACCCACCAGTCGGCGGGACCCAACAGCCGGCGGAGAAGCCGGCGAGCGTAGACACTGACGGCTGGGACCAGTGCCCAGCCGGATTACCATTGTACCCCCGGGGGGTAGGCCTATATAAACCCCCCAGAGCACCCATGCAAAGAGTTAGCTTCTGAACACAGCACACACACCATAGAGATAGAGAGAAGCAAGAGCTAGCCTTGTTCTTCTTCTCCCTTGAACCCAACAGCTCTAGGAGCGATTGTAGCTACCTTTCCTGATCTAGTTATCATGCGAAGACCCCGCAGAGCAGGACTAGGGGTGTTATCTCCTCGGAGAGCCCCGAACCTGGGTAAGATCCGCCGGCGTGCATGTCTTCGCCTCATCCCGTTTCCAGGCACCGGCGATGTCTTATTGGCACCCACAATGATAAGCCATCCATTGGCATATGTCGCACCAACCACCCGACATTTGGCGCCCACCGTGGGGCGAGGTGCACCGTCGTCCGGAGACCTGTTCTGGACGGGAACCCTCTTCCTCCCCCGCGAGCACAGCCAGCCTGCTGCGCCCGATGGCGTTTGCCTCGACGCGCTGCAAGGCGCCGACGACGCGTGCGCAGCGAGCTGCCTCGCCGATCTGCTCGGCGATACTCGCATCTCCGACGAGCCTGCGTCCGACGCAGGCACCGACTACCCCGAGAACCGCCTCGTCAGCCTCCTCGACCAGCTTCACGTCTCCAGCGAGCCTGCTACACACATGGAGTCGGTCGGCTCCACCGACCCGATGCTCATCGACTCCGACACAGCATCGCTTGACGCCTACCCCTCCGACGTGGTGGTCTTCGATGACCCCCTCCCTCGAGCTGACAGCGGCAGCAGCGCTGTCACCGAAGTGCTGGTCATCAGCCACGTCACCAACTCGGGCGAGAACGCCCACGACGCCCTGCAAGTGGCAATGCACGACCTCTCCGTCCCCATCCCGGCCGACGCCGACGCCGAGACCCTGGAGGCACGCCGCCTTGCCCTCATCACGGAGGGCCAGAAGATAGCCTCCATGAGACTCCTCACCGAGGCCCACCAGCGCGAAGTCGACTGCACCGCCTTCGGTACGCCGCCGCCTAGCGGCCCGAGCCAAGCCGGCTTCGTCCAGAAGCGCGGTGCGGCCGTCGCCAGCATGCTGGGGGCAGATCGCCCCATCTACGGCACCCCGCTCGAGAATCTGCGGGCCGCTCAGGCGGCTGCAGAAGAGCTCAATGGGCTGGGAGCCGATGAGCTCCCCTACATGACAAGACGGATCCAGCAGCTGATCGACGCGGCTGCAGAACGACACGAAGCCGGCGCTCGTGCTGATAGTCATCCCCCGCGCCGGGAGCACGCCGCGACATCCCGCTCGTCGACTGTGAGCGGCGCGCGCCAGAAGAAAGACAAGGAGCCGGCTGCCAGGCGCAGCCGGACTCGCATCACCATCGAGCGCGACGCGGAGGGCCGCCCTCGAGCAGTAGAGCACCAAGGAAATCTGCCTCCTCCCCCGCCTCGAAGAGAAAGATGCCTCACTCCGCCGCCTATCACACACCCGACTCTTGGCGACCGACTCGGCCGCCGAGAAGGAGTCGGCGAGAACGACGCCCGCCACAGGATCGACCGCCTTGCTCGATCCTTGGCGTTAGAAGAAGAAGATGATGTCGGCCCGCCATGCTTTGGCCCCCGCATACGCGACGAGCCCTTCCCCAAAGGGTTCTCGCTCCCCAGAGACTCGCCCAAGTACAACGGCTCGGTGAAGCCGGAAGATTGGCTCATCGACTACTCCACGGCCGTCAGCATAGCCAACGGCAATCGGCGCGTCGCCGTGAAGTACGTCCCCCTCATGCTGTAGCCACGCTTACCTCGACAAAGCCCTCGTCATCACAGGCGAGGCTACAGTAAGCAGCCGCCGACAAGACCCTAGGCGGTGGGGCCGGCCTGTCAACCAAGAAGCCGGCAGCCGGCGGGACCCACCAGTCGGCGGGACCCAACAGCCGGCGAAGAAGCCAGCGAGCGTAGACACTGACGGCTGGGACCAGTGCCCAGCTAGATTACCATTGTACCCCCGGGGGGTAGGCCTATATAAACCCCCCGGAGCACCCATGCAAAGAGTTAGCTTCCGAACACAGCACACACACCATAGAGATAGAGAGAAGCAAGAGCTAGCCTTGTTCTTCTTCTCCCTTGAACCCAACAGCTCTAGGAGCGATTGTAGCTACCTTTCCTGATCTAGTGATCATGCGGAGACCCCGCAGAGCAGGACTAGGGGTGTTATCTCCTCGGAGAGCCCCGAACCTGGGTAAGATCCGCCGGCGTGCATGTCTTCGCCTCATCCCGTTTCCAGGCACCGGCGATGTCTTATTGGCACCCACAATGATAAGCCATCCATTGGCATATGTCGCACCAACCACCTGACACACCTTGAGCTGAAAGTGCCTCTGGCAAAAATGGGCATGCCCCAGCACCGTGAAATTGTGCTTCAAGCCAGGGCAGAGCCTCATGATGTCGGCCACGTTCCTGAAGTCCCAGGCCGGCCTCCCCTTGTTGTGCAGTGGGGCAATCTGGCGGCGGATGAAGTTGGCCCCAATCATCTCGAGGGTGAGACCGACCGAAGTGAGGCGATGGATCCTGGTGGTGGCGACTGTGAGCTTCTTATCATTGGCGTCGAGATTGCCCCAGTCTTTTCTATGGACCGGCAGCGCCCGACGGACCCGGCAGAACTCCTCGGATCTGCCTCCTCAATCCAGCACCACTGGCCCCACCACTCTTCCCACCTGTCCTTCTGGGCACCCTCCGGGTACGTGCCCCTCTCCTGGGTCCTCAGGATGCAGGTGATGCACCCAGAGATGGTGCGCCCTGGCTGCATACGAGGGTAGAAGTAGTGGCGGAAGAGCATCGTGCTGGGGAGCACTCCGGCGAAGCCCTCGCAGAGATGGGCGAAGAAGGCCATGCACGCCACAGCGTTCGGCGTAAGGTCCAGAAGATGGAAGCCGTAGGTGTGCATGACGTCGTTGAAGAAATCAAAGAAAGGGGGACAGAGCCCGCAGGAGAAGTAATCGACGAAGAAGGGGTACCGATTTGGACCAGCCTCGGCAAAATCGCCGGGGACGATACGCGTGGCAGGGTGCCCCGACGTTTCCCTCCCCCACAGGGGCCTGAAGTAGTCCCTGACGGTGACCGCATCGACCGTCGAGGGGAAGACGGCACACTGCGTTCGAAGCGTCGCCAACTCACTCTCTAGCGCCTCCTTCCCTCCATCATCCTTGGCCGCTCCCTTGCCATTGCTCGTCTTGGGTGCCATGGCAGTCGAGAGGAAATGAGGGATCAAGAGCAATGGAGGCACGGCGGCGGCGAGCAGAGGCGAAAGCTTTGATGCGCACTTGAGGAGGAAGAAGAGGGGAACGGCGGTTCCGAGATTGGAAAGGGCAAAGAGGGTTAATGAGCAGCCGCGATTTTTCCTTTTTATGGGGAAGGCGCGGGCCGCCTCTTTACCATTTACCATGATGTGATGCGAGCGTGCAACAACCGCCCCACGCATGACCCCCATGTCACGCATTCAACGTGGGTTGTGGGGAAGCGCAACTGGCGAGGGAGTTACTGCGGTAAAACTCCACCACGCGTGCCCGCACACCGTTCTGGGCTTGGCCCAATAATGCTCTGCGCTTATGTGTGGCCCAGGCCCAGGGGCTCCTGTCGGTGTACAAAAGTAGGGGCCTTCTGTACCCTTTACTTGTGCACGGGTAGTTGTAGCCATGCCTGCGGCCACGCTTGGCGGGGCCGAGGAAGCAAAGATGCAAGACTACCAGAGCAGCGCTCAAGCCAAAAGCGCGAAGAGCAAAGGAGCAAGGTGGGTCTCCCCCAGCAACACGCCTGCTGGGACGGCCTGCGTAGCCCCGGCAAGAGCCTTGCCGGGGCAACCTGCCCAACACCGGCAAGGCCGCCACCCTTGAGCCTGAGAGTTCCGACACCATCGACAATGTTGAAACCAAGCCTCGGGAGGCGCCTACGTGGTGGCATGCAGATCTTTGTGAAGACCAAAGGCCTGCAAGACTATATTGGAACCAGAAGACGAAGACCCCCGGCAAGATCCTTGCCGGGGACAACCACGAGACCCTGGCAAGACCCTTGCGGGGACCCCGGCAAGATCCTTGCCGGGGACATTTGCAGGGCCACAGCGAGGACCACACCTACCGAGGCTCCACCGCCGTGCCAACACAGCAGTCAGCCCGCCAACTAAGCAGGCACCTGCGTGGCGGCGTGCGGCTTCCAGGCCAACTCAGCAAGCACCTGCGCGGTGGCATGCAGATCTTCATGAAGACTCTGCCACCGCACCAGCTCAGGAGCCAGCCAGCCAGCGTGGCGCTGCATGCCTCGTCAGCCTGGACGCGCGTTGGAGCGAGGCAAGGCGGCGAGGGACGGGATGGGCATCTTTGCCATTCCCGATAAAGCAAGAGGGCACGTCGGCATCGCATTTAACGCATTTATCCTATGGTTCCTGGAGATAAACTTGTACAGTGCATACTTTCCACCTCCTGTGTGCCACTATGGCGACCCCTTTGACTATAAAAGGAGGCCCAAGGTGTACTGAGGAAAGAATGGGACTTTTTGGACCCTGCGCGTCTTGTATCTAGTCCAAGAGCACTAGATAAACACACCAAAGCAGGATTAGGGTATTACGCCTCGCTTGCGGCACGAACTTGGATAAAAATCCCCGTGTTGATCTTCTAAACCCGCTCTTTCCACAGCCCCGCACCCTGTCAACCGTAGTAGGGATTCCCAGTGATCCCATAGGTGCCGTTTCCCCGACAGATGGTGATCTGCTGCTTCCACGTAGTCAGTAACATTGACGTTCACAGCTTCACCATGATGAACCCACCTAGTATATGTGACTGACATCCCATACAAGTGTAGATGATTTTGCACAGTTGACTGGGGTCTTGTAACTGAATTCATACAACTGCTACACGGGCGGAGCACATCTGATTTCGGACCACCGTACTCAACTCTGATAAAGTTCATGAAGTTTTCAACCCCCTCGACATATGCAGCGGAGAATCGTTGAGCAGAGGTTATCCAAGTCCTATCCATCTGTTAGACATACAAATTAGTTCTTCTACTAGATATTACAGGAAAAACATATATGCTTTTTTATGAAGTCCAGAAAAAAATACCTAGGTCGATGTCTAAAGCTATGGCAAGATATTTGGATGAGCAGATCTAAGTAACAAAATATATTTAAAGCTAATTCAGCAAACAGATTTGAGTACCAAATTATGGCAGGCTGTTTCAGGAGTCAATGAGGCCGAGCACACAGCCATCGAACTATCAAAGGCCATCGCAGCAACAAAGATTGAGTATAAAACGGTGTAGAGCTATTTCACCTAACAGATTGGCTACTAGACCATGGCAATCTACGTCACAATAAATATATGGCAGGATATTTTAGCAACTAATCGGGCTTGGCATGCCATCTCAGCAAAGCAGATTGAGTGCAGAACAGGGCAAGGAAGCTTCTTAAGCAGAGCATACTGACTGTAAACTACTTCGTCAAACAGTGAGATTAACAGCGTCTATCAGCTAACATTCAGCGCTTCACCGACATGCACGGGGCCTCCGTCTAGAATGTGTGTACCATGGGAGAAACTAACCGCCATGCGTCTCCACACAAACGTCGCCAGCAGTGGCGGCGCTGACCGACGTGCACCTCCACAAAAACGTTGCCAACGGTGGCGGCGCGGCTAGAGGACGGCAGTCTATGAGAAAGTACTGTGGGAGCGAGAGGATCGCCATGCGTCCCCTCGATGAACCGCGGCGCCGACGTATCGGCGCGGCGGGGAGGGCGGCTATGGCGGAGCGAATGGAGTGGATGGGGATGGGGGAGGGGGTTTGGGGAATATTACTTGCTAGTTGGCCGAAGGGCGGTTGAATTTGGGATTTGGTGGGAATTTGGGGGGGGGGATTTCGCGCGGTGGGCGGGGGGAGTTTGTCACATGGTCGGTTTCTCCAAGTGCAGTCCCACGTGTTAGTGAAGAGGCAAGTCGAAGTGCGTTCTGTTTGTGTGAGCCGTGTGCAGGACTGAACGTGTGTGGGGTGCAATGCGACCACGACAGGGGTGCTGTGAGTGTACCACCTTTTTTCCTTTTAAACTAGGTGCTTCGCCCCCTAAAAAAACTTGGTGCTTCGCGCGATCCATCGATACTACTACTAGTAGTCCGTTAATCCCGACTAAACGGCGCGGCTGGGTCTTTTCCCGCGTGATATGCTGGGAGGTTGGCTTAGTTGGGCTTTCTAGGACGAGTAATGCTCACCTACGTAATCCCAGTTATGTAATTAATGTAATGTGAAACATGTGAGCCGTTGATTGTAGATTGGGGGGAGGGAGGGGTGCACCACCATGAAAATCAGGGATGAGAGAGAGGCAATTTACGTTAACCCTTTCGTAGGATCCCGTAGATGTAGAAATATGTGAAATGCGTGAATGTGTAGTGGACGTACTATTGGAGTGCCTAAGATAAATTGTGTATGTAGATCCTATGTGTTTATTTACTTCGCATGTTAGCTTTGGCTCGGTTCAATAAAAAGCATAGTTGGTGATGATGGTGTGCCTGCCATCCAGCAATATAGGTCGTCCGATCTATATCTAACGGATATGAAGGAAACTATGAAAATTTACCCGCACTCCTCTCCACATTTGCAGATAAGGCCTTCCCTCGTTCATCCTTTTCTCCCACAATATCTTGATGTTCCGTGGAATGCACGGGCATCTTGCTAGTACTCCTACAATATACTATATTATTGTGAAAGTTCATATACACCGGCCGAGATTAATGCAAACACGGCAGATTTTCATTACATTTTGAACTTTTATAGGACAGAAAAATAAAAGAAACCCGACCCTAAACCTATTCTACGGTGGCGAACGACGTCCTCCATCTGCGATCTCCATGCACGGGGGCGGGTTTCAAGAATGAAATTTTTGCTATTGCACCCACACATGATAGTCCTATTATCTTTTTGAATTCTCCAAACTACACTATATCGGAGAAGTTTGCTCTTGTTAAGGATTATGTTGATGGGTTGCATTTTTCTACTACACATGATAATTTTGATGAATGTAATATGCATGTGCTTGCTGCTCCTACTTGCAATTATTATGAGAGAGGAACTATATCTCCGCCTCTTTATATTTCCAACACGAAAGAATTGCAAGAAACTTCCTATACTATGTATTGGCCGTTACTTGATGTGCATGAATTATTCTTTTATGACATGCCGATGCATAGGAAGAGATTTAGACTTCGTCATTGCTTGATATATGTTGCTTTGTGCTCACTACTAAATGCTAAATCATTGTTGATTCAAATTGGCTTTGATATACCTTGGGATCTGGGTGGATTCATTACTTGAGCACTTTATGCCTAGCTTAATGGCTTTAAAGAAAGCGCTGCCAGGGAGACAACTCGGAAGTTTTAGAGAGTAATTTATTTCTATTGAGTGCTTTTATAAAGTTTAAAAAGAAAAAATATAGAGGTGAACTTAAAACTTCACAAAAAGAAAAGTGAAAGTGAGATAGACGAGCACCGTGGAAGCGGGAGCTAGCCTTGAACTTTGTTCATGCCCTTGGAAACTTTGTGAATCTTAATTACAGAAACTTTTCAACAAAAATAATTATCCCCTTGTACAAATCCATTGTATTATAAAAATAATGTGCCAAGATTTGCCTTTAGGATGTTTACATTGCTTGTTGGTTTGTGCGGTGCAAAACAGAAACTTTGGCTGTAGTGCCTGATTTTACATTTTTTTACTGGAACGTCAAACGGTTCTGAAACTTTTTGCACTGTCTTTCTATACAAATTGTTTATTTTTCCTAATTTTTTCAGAATTTTTTGAGTACCAGAAGTATGGTGAATGTTCAGATTACTACAGACTGCCCTGTTTAAGACAGATTCTGTTTTTGATGCTTTGTTTGCTTGTTTTGATGAAACTATCGATTTCTATTGGTGGATTAAGCCATGGAAAATTTATATTACAGTAGCTACAATGCAAAAACAAAATATGAATTGGTTTGCAACAGTACTTAGAGTAGTGATTTGCTTTATTATACCAACAGATCTTACCGAACTTTCTGTTGAGTTTTGTGTGGATGAAGTTATCAAAGATCGAGGAGGTTTCGATATGAGGAGAAGAAGGAGAGGCAAGAGCTCAAGCTTGGGAATGCCCAAGGCACCCCAAGTAAATATTCAAGGAGACTCAAGCGTCTAAGTTTGGGGATGCCCTGGAAGGCATCCCATCTTTCTTCAACAAGTATCGGTACGTTTTCGGTTTCGTTTCATTCATGTGATATGTGCAAATCTTGGAGCGTCTTTTGCATTTAGTTTTTCCCTTTTTCTTTTATGCACCATGCTGGTATGAGATAGTCCATGGTTGATTTATAGAATGCTCATTGCACTTCACTTAAATCTTTTGAGTGGCTTTATAGAATGCTTCATGTGCTTCACTTATATCATTTGAAGTTTCACTACTGTAGGATATTGCTAACGCGACACTATGATCAAAGACCCTTTTCCATAACTGTGTGCGATGCAATAATTGCAAACGGTGGTGTAAAAAACCTTCAAAAAGGGCAAAACGTTTGCAATGGTGGATCCATCAAACATAGTTTAGATTTTAGTTGCGTGTGCGATGCAGGACACACAGTTAATCCATTCAAACTGTCTGCGATGAGGCAAAACAACATAAACGGGCAGCTATAACAATGTGTGTGCGATGCAGGACACATGGTTAATCCATTCAAACTGTTTGCGATGAGGTAGAACAACAGAAATGGGCAGCCATATCAATGTGTGTGCGATATACGGCATACGGTTAACTCGGACAAACTATTTTTGATTAGGGAACACAACAGAAACGGTTCAACTTAACAAGATGTGTGTGATATGCGGCATACAGTTCACATGGATGAACTATTTGCGATGAGCCAAAAGAACACAAATGAGTCGTGTAAACAAGATGTGTGTGATACGTTGCAAACAGCCGACTCAGATCAACTATTTGCGATGAGAAATTACAACACACACGGTCAATGCAGTTACTTCGTGTGCAATTCTGTGTGTACAAAAAACATTGAAAAATGCAAACTAGTTGCTTGCGGTGGCGGAGTATCGCACACGATGCGTCTGTGAGTACTCGTGTGTGATGATTAGTATGTTACACATACGTTTCCTTATGTTAACATGTGTGTGAATTTGCAATATGGACAGTTAATATGCAAATGCCTTCTGGTCATCGGGCACACGCTTAAACTCAATGAACTGTGTACTATACTAATACTTTCCATGAAAATTTATGAACTTGGGTAACAGCATTTGAGTAACATATATATAGTGGTTACACTATTCGACAAAAGGAGGATCTTCGTAACATGGTTTTGACAACCATATGGTCCATATCTACATACTTAACATAGTAACAATTATCACATTTTAAGAGGCTAAGGTCCAACAACCATATGGTCCATATCTACATACTTAACATATATAGTAACAGCTAGCACATTTTAAGAGGCTGAGGGCCAACAACCACAACTGTCCACTGGAAGCAGCTTGATCACGGCGACTCGGCATCTCATCAATGAAAAGGAAGAGCCCTCCTGTGCCTTGGTAGATCATGAGTAGAACAGTGTCTCCAATTTTCCAGTATGGATGCATTGCCACGAGAAGCGAGAACTTGTTAATTTAAATGGTTCCATTTCTGCGGGAAATGCAGTACCTTGCAATCACTTTGGCGTTATTAGCAGGCACAAGTGTAATTCGACCACGCCGGGAAATCGATCTAGGAACTGCTACAGGGGGCAATTTCTATTGACATGTAGAATAAAAAACAATTGTAACATATCGTTGAAGATATATATAATTTATGAGCATCAACATTAAAATAAGACTTTTTACCAGCGTTTTGTGCACACAATTGGTCTTGTTCAGTGTGTGCACCATAGGTCTAATTAATCCCATCCAAAATCCAGCATTCATACATTGTGCTATCTCTGTCAGATTATCAACAAAGTTTATGACATGCTTAAAGTCCTTCCAGTGAAATTTGGTACGCTTAGTAACATACAGATCGTTCACTATGCATCCAACATATCCTGCTTAAAAGGTGGAAAGGTATTATTTATTCAGAACATGGCAGAAGAATATATAGTGCGCATAAATTGGTAAATAGAATTTGTTGCTGCCTAGGAACGGAGTCAGAATATGATATCACAATTGGTGGCTTAAATAGTGATCAATTGGTTGCTTAAATAGTAATATGACAGCAAGGAGAAAGTTGAAAGGACACTAACCTCGATCAGACTTTGATCGGCTGATGACGTTGGGGAAGTAAACATCCATGTTAATTAGACCAGACTGTGGTGCACGCACTAGAATTTTATTGCCAGCTTTCAGTTCATAACACTTAGACATTTTTCTCCAAAGGCCCGCATTAAAATAGGAGTGACCATCTTTATCAAGTTTTACGCTAACCGTCATTATAAATCCATGCTGCGTTGTCAATATGACATCCTGGGAGTCATCAGCAAAGTAAAGCCCAAGATTTCCTTCTACTCATGTTCTTGCAAAGCAAGGGATGTACTGCTTGAAATGAAAATTAAGATCGTAAACTAGATATATTGAAATAACAGAGCAAGATGCAAATATGGGAGTAACTGATAGAACAGATCCATATATATAGATGAAAGCAAAGTACAAAAATATAGAATTAAAAATAGATAATGTAACAAAGATTTGATGCAAATATATAGATAATGTAGCAACAGACGCTATATGTTCACAAATTTAGGCCATGCCGACCATTGTAGGTTGAGATTGAACATACCGAGCGCTCCCTGAAGTCATCCAGAATGGTGAGATAGAACTTCGTTTCCGACTGGCCACAACCATAGTTGCCCGATTTGTGCTCGCACTGAGGACACATGAATGAACACCCACAAATCAGCTAGAACAAAAATGATTCCACGGCGATTTCCACCGGTTGATTAACAGCGACGGACGGACTATGATAAGAGATGAGTGAATATTTTGCTAATTAAGTTGATTACCTTCTCCATGAAAAAAATCCCCAGCCCAATCCTGCAGAAAAACCCAGTCGACCAGAGTCTAAAATGTTGGTGCAGATAGGTGACGGAAAGGGGTGGAGGTGAAATCCGGTGCCGTTTGGAGCGCGACCTACGCCCGCCGCCAACAGTCGTCGAGCTTAGGGAGCAGAGTTGCGAAGGAGTCCGCGGCGAGTGAGTGGGGACAAAGTGCGCGAGGGTTTTCTTTTCCTTTTGCATGTGTGAGTGAACACACACGGTTCGCAGAGGCGATAGAGATGAATCGTGTGCGATAGTAAATCACCGAGATTGAGTGGGAATCCAAATTTCCTTTGTCCTTCATCCATGAGTTTTTTTCTATGATGAACATAAACCCTGCTAATCACCGTGTTCAAATTTGACACTTTTCCAGGTTCATTTACAATATTTAGGGGATTATGTGCATTTTATAGGCATTAATGCACGTAATTCAAATTCAAACAATCGATGCATGAAAGGGTGCACAATAACGGTGTGGAAAAACCATACTCGTGGAATTTAGTAATTTCTCAAGCCATTTACAAGGAATGGGCAGAGATTTCAATGCAATGTGTGGCAATAGTCAACCACAAACGCGTCATTTACTGGGTTATCAACTATAGAACAATGAAATATGTGCTTGAAAAACATGACGGCTGGCATGGTCCCATGGTATGGCCTCACCGTGCCCTGGTTAAAAGCTGAGAAGGTTTGATTTATGTCGTCATGCACGCCCTTCATAAATCGAACCATCACCGAGGAAGTTCAATGCTTTCGAGAGGGAAATCACCAAGATTGAAGGGGAATCCAAATTGCCGTCCTAGTTTGTCATTCAGTTTTTTTCCAATGATCAACATACCACCTCAAATGCAACGTGTTCAAATTTGACATTTTTCCGAACTCATTTACCATATTTAGGGGATTATGTGCATTTTCTAGGCATTAATTATGCACATAATTCAAATTCGAACAATCGGTGCATGAAAAGGTGCACCAGAACGGTCTGGAAAACCATGCTCATGCTATTTAGTACATTCTCATGCCTTTTACAAGGAATGGGGAGATATTTCAAGGAAATGTGTGGCAATAGTCAACCATAAACGCGTCGTTTACTGGGTTAACAACTATACAAAAATGAAATACATGCTTGGAAAAACATGACGCCTGGTGTGGTGCCATGGTATGACCTCACCGTGCCCTAGTAAAAATGTCGTCATGCACGCCTTTCATAAAACGAACCATCACCGAGGAAGTTTCATGGTTTCGAGGGGGAAATCACCAAGATTGAAGGGGGATCCAAATTTCCTTTGTCCTTTGTCCACAAGTTTTTTCCTATGATGAACATACAACCTACAAATCACCGTGTTCAAATTTGGCACTTTTCCGGGTTCACTTGCCATATTTAGGGGATTATGTGCATTTCCTAGGCATTAGTGCACACAATTCAATTTCAAACAATCGATGCATGAAAGGGTCCACAAGAACGGCCTGGAAAACCATGCTCGTGCCATTTAGTAAATTCTCATGCCTTTTACAAGGAATAATGGATAGATACTTCGATGAAATGTGTGGCAATAGTCAACCACAAATGATTGTTTGTTGGGTTTTCAACTATTGAAAAAAATGAAATAAATGCTTATAAAATATGACGCCTGGCATGGTGCCATGGTATGACCTCGCCATGCCCTGGTAAAACACGCCCTTCATAAATCGAACCATCACCGAGGAAGTTCCATGCTTTCGAGAGGGAAAATTCCCAAGAAGGGGAATCCAAATATCCGTCCTAGTTTGTCATTCAGTTTTTTTCCAACGGTTAACATACCGCCTCGAATGCAACGTGTTCAAATTTGACATTTTTCCAAACTCATTTACCATATTTAAGGGATTATGTGCATTTTCTAGGCAGTAATTATGCACATAATTCAAATTCGAACAATCGGTGCATGAAAAGGTGCACAAGAATGGTCTGGAAAACCATGCTCGTGCTATTTAGTACATTCTCATGCCTTTTACAAGGAATGCGCAGATATTTCAAGGAAATGTGTGGCAATAGTCAACCATAAACGCATCATTTACTGGGTTAACAACTACACAAAAATGAAATACATGCTTGGAGAAACATGACGCCTGGTGTGGTGCCATGGTATGACCTCACCATGCCCTGGTAAAAATGTCGTCATGCACGCCTTTCATAAAATGAACCATCACCGAGGAATTCTCATGGTTTCAAGGGGGAAATCACCAAGATTGAAGGGGGTTCCAATATTCCTTTGTCCTTTGTCCACGATTTTTTTTTCTATGATGAACATACAACCTGCAAATCACCGTGTGCAAATTTGGCACTTTTCCGGGTTCACTTGCCATATTTAGGGGATTATGTGCATTTCCTAGGCATTAATGCACATAATTCAAGTTCAAACAATCGGTGCATGAAAGGGTCCACAAGAACGGCCTGGAAAACCTTGCTCGTGCCATTTAGTAAATTTGCATGCCTTTTACAAGGAATAATGGATAGATATTTCGATGAAATGTATGGCAATAGTCAACCACAAATGTTTGTTTGTTGGTTTTCAACTATAGAAAAAATGAAATAAATGCTTAAAAAACATGACGCCTGGCATGGTGCCATGGTATGACCTCACCATGCCCTAGTAAAAATTTGAGAAGGTTTGGCTTTTGTCATCATGCACGCCCTTCATAAATCGAACCATCACCGAGGAAGTTCCATGCTTTCGAGAGGGAAAATCCCCAAGATTAAAGGCGAATCCAAATTTCCGTCCTAGTTTGTCATTCAATTTTTTTCCAACAATCAACATACCGCCTCAAATGCAACGTGTTCAAATTTGACATTTTTCTGAACTCATTTACCATATTTAGGGGATTATGTGCATTTTCTAGGCATTAATTATGCACATAATTCAAATTTGAACAATCGGTGCATGAAAAAGTGCACAAGACCGGTGTGGAAAACCATGCTCGTGCTATTTAGTACATTGTCATGCCTTTTACAAGGAATGGGCAGATATTTCAAGGAAATGTGTGGCAATAGTCAACCATAGACGCATCGTTTACTGGGTTAACAACTATACAAAAATGAAATACATGCTTGGAAAAACATGACACCTGGTGTGGTGCCATGGTATGACCTCACCGTGCCCTAGTAAAAATGTTGTCATGCACGCCTTTCATAAAACGAACCATCACCGAGGAAGTTTCATGGTTTCGAGGGGGGAATCACCAAGATTGAAGGGGGATCCAAATTTCATTTGTTCTTTGTCTTCAAGTTTTTTCTATGATGAACATACAACCTGCAAATCACCGTGTTCAAATTTGGCACTTTTCCGGGTTCGTTTGCCATATTTAGGGGATTATGTGCATTTCTTAGGCATTAATGCACATAATTCAAGTTCAAACAATCGGTGCATGAAAGGGTCCACAAGAACGGCCTGGAAAACCAAGCTCGTGCCATTTAGTAAATTCTCAATCCTTTTACAAGGAATAATGGATAGATATATCAATTAAATGTGTGGCAATAGTCAACCACAAATGTCTGTTTGTTGGGTTTTCAACTATAAAAAAAAGAAATAAATGCTTAAAAAACATGATGCCTGGCATTGTGCCATGGTATGACCTCACCATGCCCTGGTAAAAATTTGAGAAGGTTTGGCTTATGTCGTCATGCACACCCTTCATAAATCGAACCATCACCGAGGAAGCTCCATGCTTTCAAGAGGGAAAATCCCCAAGATTGAAGGGGAATCAAAATTTGCATCCTAATTTGTCATTTAGTTTTTTCCCAACGATCAACATACCGCCTCAAATGCAACGTGTTCAAATTTGACATTTTCCCGGGATCATTTACCATATTTAGGGGATTATGTGCATTTTCTAGGCATTAATGGACATAATTCAAATTCGAACAATCGGTGCATGAAAAGGTGCACAAGAATGGTCTGGAAAACCATGCTCATGTTATTTAGTACATTCTCATGCCTTTGACAAGGAATGGGCAGATATTTCAAGGAAATGTGTGGCAATAGTCAACCATAAACGCGTCGTTTACTCGGTTAACAACTATACAAAAAATGAAACACATGGTTGGAAAACATGACGCCTGCCGTGGTGCCATGGTATGGCCTCACCATGCCCTGGTAAAAATTGGAGAATGTTTTCCTTATGTCGTGATGCGCGCCTTTCATAAATCGAACCATCACCGAGGAAGTTTCATGGTTTCAAGGGGGAAATCACCAAGATTGAAGGGGGGTCCAAATTTCCTTTGTCCTTTGTCCACGAGTTTTTTTTCTACGATGAACATACAACCTGCAAATCACTGTGTTCAAATTTGGCACTTTTCCGGGTTCATTTGCCATATTTAGGGGATTATGTGCATTTCCTCTGCATTAATGCGCATAATTCAAGTTCAAACAATCGATGCACGAAAGGGTCCACAAGAACGACCTAGAAAACCATGCTCGTGCCATTTAGTAAATTCTCATGCCTTTTACAAGGAATGGACAGATATTTCGATGAAATGTGTGGCAATAGTCAACCACAAATGTTTGTTTGTTGGGTTTTCAACTATAGAAAAAATGAAATAAACGCTTAAAAACATGACGCCTGGGATGGTGCCATGGTATGACCTCACCATGCCCTGGTGAAAATTTGAGAAGGTTTGGCTTATGTCCTCATGCACGCCCTTCATAAATCGAACCATCAGCGAGGAAGTTTCATGCTTTCGAGAGGGAAATCCCCAAGATTGAAGGGGAATCCAAAATTTCTTCGTTCTTTGGCCTGGAGTTTTTTTCTACAATGAACATACACCCTGCAAACCACCGTGTTCAAATTTGGCATTTTTCCGGGCTCATTTACCATATTTAGGGGATTATGTGCATTTTCTAGGCATTTAGCGCATATAAATCCAATCCAGCTACATGTGCATGGGTGTGATGTGAGGGACGTGGATTGCCGTTCGATCGTGGCGCATCCAATGGTGCACACGCGCGATCCGCGTGGCTGGGGTTCCGGCCAATCATAACGCAACACTCTGCGCACACTGTTTCCGGAAGCGACGGAGATGAACCGTGTGCGATAATGAACGAGCAAAATTGTAAGGGAAGCCAAATTTCTGTTGTTGTTTGTCGTTGAGCTCTTGAATACCACCGCACTGTACGGCTGTCTGGCCCCTCCGTCCCAGAGCTCTCTCCAGGCGTCGTCCATGGCACCGCGGCGCACAGTAACTGGTAAGGAAGCGATGGCATCCCGCCGCGCCGCGTTCCTCACCGCCCGCGACCGCACACATGGTAAGGAAGCGATGCATCTCGCCGCGCTGAGTTCATCGCCGCCGGCGGCCAGACAGTTACATGGGCGGACTTTGAGGCTGCCATGGCCGAATGGGTGGTGGATCTAGAGGCGGCCAAAGCCGCACAGAAGGAGTGAAAAAGGAAGAAAGCAGTCAAGAAAAGAGAGTCCCGCTGTCGCAAGAAAAAAGAGGCCGCACGCCATGGTGACGAGAGCTTGGCGGAGATCGAAGCATGGTGGGCTGCCGCCTACAAGGCCGGGAAGGAGAATGCCGGCGTCTGGCCAGCATGCCCTGATGGCAGCGTGTGAGAAGTAGTTTAAGTTTGTAGTATAAGAGAAAATTACCAGTAGTACTTTAAGTTTGTATTATTAACGTACAATGTCGGTAAGAGCATCCTTTGAGGGCTTTGAGCGTTGATTAGCATGTGTGCCCGTGTGCGTTTTTTTGCGTTAATCATTAGAAGATCACAAAACACATGATTTCTATGCCGTACCCGTCTGCGTTTTTTGCGTTAATGACCCATAAGTTTGTTACCTGTGCGATATTTCCTAATAAACAAGGCGTACCATTGACCGAAAAAATCAAGGACACGTGTACATTTTTTTGGAGACGGGTCTGCCAACTTTCTTTTTTCTCGCACACGAGTATTTTACGCGCTTCGTCTGTGTTGTGTGTTTCCCCCGCCCAAGTTACAAGTTTCGCACCAAAATTTTCATTAGGCGCGCGATTTCAGAATTTATTCCTCCAACCACACCCCCTTCCCCTCAGTATCCCCCCTCCCTCGCGCCTCCCCCTACCGGCATCTCAAACCGCCGCCGCTGCAGCCACAGCTTCAACCACATCTACGTTCTCCTCGGATCCAGTCAGGTAAGCCACCGATCTCTATCACGTCCCCGGCCTGATTGCTTAAATGGCGCCTGCGAAACATCCTCATGCCTCCAAATCCCCCCCGCCAGGAGCTGATGTCGGTCCACGGCGCGATGGCCGCTGTGTGTGTTGACCCGGAGGAACACCTCGCCTCCGCCGCGGATCCGTCATCTTGGCTGGAATTCTTTTAAAATTGGGAACTATAAACAGTTCCTTGTTCCCATTAACAAAACATCCCCTTTTTCTTCGCTCTTCTGGAACCGGTACAGAAATTGGTGCTTTTTCTACTTTGTTTACGTTAGTGACTGGGGGGTTTCGGGGAAGGCCTAGGCGCATTTCCTCCAACAACTAGACTAAAGAAAATAAGGCGCCGCCGACATGGTGCAGGCTCTGGCCCAGATGAAGTCCCCCAGCGACTACCCCCAGGACATAACAAGTAAGATCTAACCAGCTAAATCTTACCAATACCAATTGCAACGGCTATGATTTGCACGGTTGATGTATTAAGCATGTTCGTGCCTTGTTTATTTCAATACTGCACATTGTGTGATGTTCAAATTTTACCGTGTCCAGCTGAATTTCACCAATACCAGCAACAAACTTACAATACATGACTCAGGATATCACTAGAGATGTTGCCCATTTGCTATTTTTGGTTGCTGCTAACCCTGTTGTACTTAACATGCCTGTCCATGTACTTACGCAGGGTCATAACGGTCGATGCTTTTGTTTGCCGTCGAGGTGAGCTGCATCCCATGTCTTACAGTATTTCACATAATTAGTGCAATTGCAGTTTAACTTCTACTATTTACTGGTTGCCTGTAGGTACACATGTCAGTGGCACTGATCCATGCTTCGACCCGGAGGAATAGCTCACCTCCGCCGTCGCTAACTTTGGGCGAGCTCTGGCCAAGATGAAGTGCCCCAGCAACTACCTCTCAGGACTTACCAAGTATGTACTCACCAGTTCAATCTTACCAATACCAGTTGCAATTAATGACTATGTTCTGTACGGTCGATGTATTAAGCATGTTCTAGTAAACATGCCTAACACGTTTTTGCTACTTTCCCTACCTTTTTATAGACATCTGGGCCATTCTCTGCTCTGGCAGCACCTGCCTTGTGATGTTTAACTATGCCAATTGCATTTTTATCAGTACTGGTTTCAATGTCTATTAAGCCTGTTGCAATTAATAGTTGAATCCATTTTTAAACAGTTGTATTTCAATGGCTACTAACTTACAAAACATGACTTAGGATGTTGTTAAGCCTGTTGCAATTAACAGTTGTATCCATTTTTAATCTGTCCATTTGCTACCATGCTACTCTCCGCAATGAAGATATACTAGAGATGCTACCCCATTTGCTATTTTTTGTGGATGCTAACCCTGTTTTACTTAACATGCTTGTCCATGTACTTACGCGGGCTCATAACGACTGATGATGTTGTTTGCCGTCGAGGTTAGCTGCATCCCATGTCTTACAGTATTTCACATCATTTGTGCAATTGCAGTTTAACTTCTACCATTTACTGGTTGCCTGTAGGTACACATGTCAGTGGCACTGATCCACGCTTCGACCCGGAGGAACAGCTCGCCTCCGCCGCCGCTGACTTTGGGCGGGCTCTGGCCAAGATGAAGTGCCCCAGCAACTACCTCTCAGGACTTACCAAGTATGTACCCACCAGTTCAATCTTACCAATACCAGTTGCAATTAATGGCTATGTTTTGTACTGTCGATGTATTAAGCATGTTGTAGTAAACATGCCTAACACGTTTGAGCTATTTTCCCTACCTTTTTATAGACAACTGGGCCATTATCTGCTCTGGAAGCACCTGCCCTGTGATGTTTAACTCTGCCAATTGCATTTTTATCAGTACCGGTTTCAATGGCCATTAAGCCTGTTGCAATTAACAGTTGTATCCATTTTTAAAGAGTTGTATTTCAATGGCTACAAACTTACAAAACATGAATTAGGATGTTGTTAAGCCTGTTGCAATTAATAGTTGTATCCATTTTTTAATCTGTCCCTTTGCTACCGTGCTACTCTTTCGAAATGAAGATATCACTACAGATGTTGTCGTTTTATTACCATTTGCTATTTTTGGTGGATGTTAACCCTGTTGTAGTTAACGCTGGCTTTCCATGTACTTACATAGGGCTACAATGGGCGATGCTATTGTTTGCCGTCGAGGTTAGCTACATCCCATGTCTTATACACCATCTATTCCTAAATATAAGTGTTTTTATAGATTCCAATATAGACTACATAAGGAGCAAAATGAGTGAATCTATATTCTAATCTAAACTATATCTATAATTCTATATACATCCATATGTAGTTCATATTGAAATCTCAAAAAAAATACTTGTACTTAGGAACATAGGTAGTTGTATTTTACATCATTTGTGCAATCTCAGTTTAGCTTCTAACATTTGCTAGTTGCTTGTAGGTACATATATGAGCGGTACTGATCCACGCTTTGATCCCTTTTGCGTATGGGGCAATGAGATATTCATGAACAAGCGTCAAGTGAGGAAACTAAGAAAGATTGTTAGGCGAAAGAAATGGGTGATTGGAATTAAGCTCTTTATTTACACTTTGTCGAAGACAACAATGAACTTTAGGATGGTAAGTAATGTGTTGCCTTTTCCCCCTGCCCACAACAAGTTACTCTTTTAGACCTCAATATCTGATATTTTTCTCTTTTCAGTGGTTTACGAAGCTATTTACTGATGATTATCTTGGAAACTACATGACCGGAGTGGAGGCAACTAAGGTTAAAGTATATAATTCATGCTACCATGATAATGCTCTAGAAGTCTTCCTGAAAGCGGTGAAGGATGGGCGGGCAACCGTCGCAAGGGCTTGGACAAAAGTGGTTCGTGCCTATGGCATGCAGGAAGGCACATTATGGGCATTCCACTTCTTCAACACCGTCGGCAGTTAAAATGATTTACACTTGTCCCTTCACCTTTACCGCCCTTAAATACTATGGTTCATCATAGTTAATTGCTGCCTAATCCTGTAATTATTGAACATATTGTACTGGCAATTTTATTTATGGATTCGTTGTTGAACCATTGTGCTGAGAATTTGAATTGCACGTTTCATATTTCAAAATTTCCAATTAGAATAATAAATTATAGGCAAAAATGAAAAGAGAATAGACGGTCATGGAACTTTGCAAACAGTTCTGGCAGTAAAAGCGCTTGTGATGGATAGCCCAATGCCACACAGTTTTCTACCTCAAATCGTGTGTGATGTAGTTAATCAAAGCAAACAGTTAACCAAGGCAGACCATGTGTGATAGTTACACCTTTCACACACGAGCGTATACATAAAACTGTGTGGGATGTACATCCGAACGGAAACGTTTTCCCTGGATTGACTGTGTGGGATGTACATAAGAACGGAAATGTATTCCTTGGATTGACTGTGTGTGATATACATACGAACGGAAATGTTTTTCTGGGATTCACCGTGTGGGATGTACATACCTACGGAAATGATTTTCTCGGATTACCGTGTGGGATGTACATACCTACAGAAATGATTGGGTTTCGATGCCTCGCCCGATCGCACACGGCCCCAGCCTGGGTCCCAGGAGGGCCTATCCCCGATGATTTCTGGGTCGCGTGGGAAGGACACCCTATCGCACACACTCACTTGGCGACGGTTCCAAATGCCGTCGCGGAAAGGGGTTAAAAACTGTTTGTTTAGGACCGACGCGTACCAGTGTTTTGATTGCCTGTTTCTCTTCACATAGAAAACCGTTATTTCAATAATGCTCTTTTGCTTCACTTATATTTGTTAGAGCATGGTCTTTTGTAGAAAGAATTAAACTCTCATGCTTCACTTAGATCTATTTAGAGAGTCAAAAGGAATTGGTCAATTGCATGGTTAGTCATAAAATCCTACATAAAACTTATGGATCACTGAATATGATATGTTTGATTCCTTGCAATAGTTTTGCGACATAGAGATGATAATATGTGGGAGGTACTAGTGAATGGTCATGTTTAGTAGGAATATTGGTGTTAAGGTTTGTGATTCCCGAAGCATGCACGTATAGTCTCTCGTTATGCTATGAAGTTGGAGCATGATTTATTATTGATTGTCTTCCTTATGAGTGGCGGTCGGGGATGAGCGATGGTCATTTCCTACCAATATATCCCCCTAGGGGCATGAGTAGTAGTGCTTTGCTTAGAGTGCTAATAAACTTTTGCAATAAGTATATGAGTTCTTTATGACAAATGTGAGTCCATGGATTATACGCACTCTTACCTTTCCGCAATTTGCTAGCCTCTACGGTACCGTGCATTGCCCTTTCTCACATCGAGACGTGGTGCAAACTTCGCAGGTGCATCCAAACCCCGTGATATGATACGCTCTATCACACATAAGCCTTATTATATCTTCCTCAAAACAGCCACCATATCTACCTATTATGGCTTTTCCATGGCCACTCCGAGATATATTGCCATGCAACTTCCACCGCTTCCGTTTGATGACTTGAGAATTCATTGTCATATAGCTGACATAGTAGTTGTGGCTCAGCCACTGTTCATCATTTTTTATACATGTCATGCTAGATCATTGCACATCCTAGTACATTGCCAGAGGCATTCATATAGAGTCATATTTTGTCATAGGTATCGAGTTGTAATTTTTATTTCTTTTGAGTTATAAGTAAATAGAAGTGTGATGATCATCATTATTCATTTTTAGAGCAGTGCCCCAGTGAGGAAAGGATGATGGAGACTATGATTTCCCCACAAGTCGAGATGAGACTCCGGACAATGAGAGAGAAAAAGGAAAAAAAGAAAAAAAAAGAAAAAAAAAGAAAAAAAAAAGAAAAAATAAACAAAGAGAGAAGGGGCATTGTTAGTATCCTTTACCACACTTGTGCTTCAAAGTAGCACCATGTTTTTCATATGGAGAGTCTCCTATGTTTTCACTTTCATATACTAGTGGGAATTTTTCATTATAGGATTAGATGCACACCCGCTTAGTTTCATATTGATCTCTCATACACTTATAGCTCTTAGTGCATTCGTTGCATGGCAATACCTACTCCTCACATTGATATCGATTGATGGGCATCTCCATAGCCCGTTGGTTAGCCGCGTCGGTGTGAGACTTTCTTACTTTTTGTCTTCTTTATATTTACCCCTATCATCATACTCTATTCCACCCGTAGTGCTATATCCATGGCTTGCGCTCACGTATTGCGTGAGGGTTGAAAAGGCTGAAGCGCATTAGAAAGTATGAACCAATTGCTCGACTTGTCATCGGGGTTGTGCATGATAAATACTTTGTGTTAAGAAGACAGAGCATGACAAGACTATATGATTTTGTAGGGATAACTTTCTTCAGCGTTGATATTTTGAAAGACATGATTATTTGTTGGGATGCCTGAGTATTGATATGTTTATGTCAAATTATAGACTATTGCTTTGAATCACTTATGCCTTAATATTCATGCCAAGATTAGGTATATGATCAAGTTTATGCTAGGTAGCATTCCACATCAAAAATTAACTTTTTATCATTTACCTGCTCGAGGACGAGCAGGAATTAAGCTTGGGGATGCTGATACGTCTCCGTTGTATCTATAATTTTTGATTGTTTCATGCCAATATTATTCAACTTTCACATGCTTTTGGCAACTTTTTATATGATTTATTGGACTAACCTATTGATCCAGTGCCCAGTGCCAGTTCCTGTTTTCTGCATGTTTTTGTATCGTAGAGTATCCATATCAAACGAAGTCTAAATGCAATAAAATTTCATGGAGAATTATTTTGGAATATTTGTGATTTTTGGGAGTTGGAATCACCGCAAACAGAGGCCCACACAGCCCACAAGACACCAGGGCGCGCCAGAGCCCCCTGGCGCGCGGTGGTGGGTTGTTCCCTCCTCAAACGTCGATTGGAGATCTACTTCAGGCGCAAGGAAGCTTATATCCGAAAAAATCGTGTTAAAATCTCAGCGCAATCGGAGTTACGGATCTCTGGGAATATAAGAAACGGTTTTCGGCTAGATCAGGAGAACGCGAAACAGAAGAGAACAGAGTGAGAGATCCAATCTCGGAGGGGCTCCTGCCCCTCCAACGCCATGGAGGCCATGGACCAGAGGGGGAACTCTCCTCCCATCTAGGGGGGAGGCCAAGGAAGAATAAGAAGGAGGGGGCTCTCTCCCCTTCTCTCCCGGTGGTGCCGGAGTGCCGCCGGGCTAGGATCGTGACGGCGATCTACACCAACAATCTTGCTACCGTCAACACCAACTTTCTCCCCCTCTATGCAGCGGTGTAACACCCCTTCTCCCCGCTGTAATCTCTACTTAAACATGGTGCTAAACTCCATATATTATTTCACAATGATCTATGGTTATCCTATGATGTTTGAGTAGATATGTTTTGTCATGTGGATTAATCGTGATCTTGGTTGGTATGATTGTATATTTTATTTATGGAGTTGTCCTACGGTGCCCTCCGTCTCGCGCAAACGTGAGGGGCCCCTCGCTGTAGGGTGTTGCAATATGTTCATGGTTCGCTTATGGTGGGTTGCGAGAGTGACAGAAACTTAAACCCGAGTAGGTGGGGTATGACATATGGGAATAAAGAGGACTTGATACTTAATGCTATGGTTGGGTTTCACGACCTTAACGATCTTTAGTAGTTGCGGATGCTTGCTAGAGTTTCAATCATAAGTGCATATGATCCAAGTAGAGAAAGTATGTTAGCTCATGCCTCTCCCTCATATAAAATTGCAAGAATGAGTACCGGTACTTGTTATCGATTGCCTACGGACAAATAACTTTCTTGTTGACAAAAGCTCTCTACTAAAACTAACTTAGTTGTGTCTTTATCTAAGTAGCCCCTAGATTTTATTTATGTTCTCTTTATTATCTTGCAAACCTATCCTATCACACCTACAAAGTACTTCTAGTTTCATACTTGTTCTAGGTAAAGCGAACGTCAAGCGTGCGTAGAGTTGTATCGGTTGTCGGTAGAACTTGAGTGAATATTTGTTCTACCTTTAGCTACTTGTTGAGTTCGACACTCTTACTTATTGAAAGAGGTTACAATTGATCCCCTATACTTATGGGTTATCACTGCGCCACATTGCTGGCCCCCACGACCCACATGAACGGTTGCCGATGGCGAGGTGGTCGTGGGCCAGCTCCTCCATTGGACTAGTCTGCGCCACGTCGTCCGGACAGGTGTGCCCCACATGTCGGTTCCCCTGTTTTCCCGGCCATATTCGAGCGCCAGTGCTCCGCGTTGCGCATTAGGCGCATAATAGGTGGTTTTTGTGCCCTGGTTCAAATGTGGTACAATACCAAGTTGTTACCCTAGCCCCAAGTGTGGTGGTTTTGGGTACGGTACCACCCTTTTCCTTTTCATGTAGTGAAGCGTAACACTTGATTAAGTAGCCGGATGGTGTGCTAAATGTAGGTGTCCGACTGTTCGAAAGAATAATTGAGGTGTGCCCGGTCCGTGCCCGCATTTAGGGGTCCAACTTACCATGTTCCGGTAGAAGTAACTATACTAGTCCCTGCGTACTCCATCTGTTTTTATTTACTCCGCATTTTAGCTTTGCTCATAGTCAAACTTTGTAAGCTTTGACAAAGTTTATAGATAGAAATAATAACATATACAATAACAAAGCAATACCATTAGATTCATTATTGAATATTTTCTATTGTTTCTACTCCTACTAGCAAGATGCCCGTGTGTTGCACGTAACATCAAGATGCATTTGTATGACTAGTTTATCTTGTGAGAGAAAAGGATGAACGAGGGAAGGCCTTATTTGCAAATGTGGAGAGGTGTGTGGGTACCTTTTTGCAAAATTTCCATAGTTTCCTTCCTATCCGTCAGATATAAATCGGACGGCCTATATTGTAGGATGGCAGGCACACCATTATCACCAAGTCTGTTTTTTATAAGAGTCCGTCCGATTTATATCTGACGGATAGGAAGGAAACTATGGAAATTTTGCAAAAAGATACCCATACCCCTCTCCACATTTGAAAATAAGGCCTTCCCTTATTCATGCTTTTCTCCCACGAGATAAACTACTCATACAAATGCATCTTGATGTTCCATGCAACGCACGGGCATCTTGCTAGTCTCTACTTCTTATAAAAATACAGAGTTGGTGTTTGTCGGATTTTGGGTTCTGGAAAAACCCTTGAGGTTCGAACACTGGGGTGCGCACAAAGATTTCTCCTCCCCTAGCTCACGCCCTCACAGCAATCTCAAAGCTCAACGCATCGAACTCACCGAACAAGAGACACAAGGTTTATACTGGTTCAGGCCACCGATGTGGTGTAATACCCTACTCCAGTGTGGTGTGGTGGATTGCCTCTTGGGCTAAGGATGAACAGTACAAAGGAAGAACAGCCTCCGGAGCAGAGGTATTCTTGTGCTTGGTGAGTTCGGGTGGTCAAGGGTGATCTGAATGATCCTCTTTTTGCTAAGGTGGTGGCTAGTCCTATTTATAGAGGCCCTGGTCCTCTTCCCAAATATTGAGCGGGAAGGGATGCCACAATGGCCAAATTTGAAGCGAGACAACCAGTACAAGTTATCCTGACCAAAGGTGGTCTTCGCCTGCCAAAGGCTCTGGTGGTGACACCGTCTTGGGCTCCAGGGTGACCTCCGTCCTGCCTTCCTGCTGGTCTTGGTCTCGTTGCACCGATATGGAAACCTTTGCCTGGAGCCTCGGGACTCCTCGCCTGCGCTTGCCTCTTTAGCACCAAAGAGGAAATGATGACACTGCGCGCTGGCGCCCGCCTGGCCCAGGTCATCATGGCTTACGTCACGGGAACCTCGCGAGGTGCCCCTTGCCTTGATCTCTCCACCCCTCGCGAGCCAGCCTGGTGAGGCCGCCCCCGGGGGGTTCTTGTGTCGTCCGCCTCGCAAGTCTTGGCCCCTCGTGAGGTTCTTGAGTGTTTGCTGGTGAAGATGGGCCGTACAGGGCCACGGGTGGAGCCACGCCATGGGCCACAGGCAGGCAAGTCTGGGGACCCCCATTCCTAGGACGCCGACAGTAGCCCCCGGGCCCAAGGCGCGCTCGGCCTTGGCTTCGAGGCGAAGCCAAAGGGCAAGTGCGGAGTGCCGCGGGCCCCAACAGCCTGCCGCCCCGCTTGACGCGTGGCGATTGATTGGACGTGGGCGTCTCCGCTTCCCCATGCTGCCTCGGCAACTGCCAGACTTGACGAGTCCCTGCTGCATGCAGAGAAAAATCATCATTACCTGTGATCGTGAAAGTCGTCGGTTGGCCTTCTTCCTCTATAAATGAGGAGGGGGCGGAGCCCCCGTCGCTCATCTCTTCATGCTCTGCTCGGTCCTTCTTCCTTGCTTCATTGCTAGTAGCGACACTCATGGCGCCGATACGGAGGTTCTCGGACGCGGAGAAGGGGAAAACCCCCCGCGACGAACCCGGGCCACTTCCGCCGAAGAAGAGGCTGGCCCACCGCCGTGACGAGGTCGCGAGACCGGAGGTGTCAAGGCCTTGGTACGAGCGGCCACCTCCCGAGTATCCGCTGCCTCTGTACGCCCAAGCCGAGGGCTCTGGAGGAAGAGGCGATGAGTGACGCCGCCCACGCCGTGGTCGCCGCGCCATGATGACGCCCGCCGTTGCCCCAGGAGTCCACGTTGCAGACTCCTCGCGCGAACTCGTGATGTGGGCGGCGATGCCACCACACACTTGGATTCGCCTTCCATAATTCTTCTCCGCCGAGATGCCGCCGAGGGGCCCCCTCGAGGTTTGGCTGCAGCACGCCGACTGCGACGCCACGGCGACCGAAGCAGAGGTTGAAGCCATCTTCCCAGGCAAGATCTTCATGACCCGCGGCTGGGGCGAGGTTGCTCGAGTTTGTCGTGCAGAAGGCGCCCTCGCCATCCATTTTGAGTACGATGGCGCCTCCACCATGTTCTTCAAGGTCTTCAACGAGGAAGGCCGCCGCCTGGACTGCTGTCCAGGAGGGGGTCGTCGGGATGGCGCAACGTCCATCGGCAAGCCTGCTGATGGCTTCGCCAGCAGCTCCTCCAGCAGCAGTGGCGGCGCTTGGGAGTCCAGCGACTCTCCTTAGCCCTGCGAGATCCCGGAGACAAGCGACGATAGGTATGTGCCCTCGAGCTCTCGCCGCGCTTGGAGCAAGGCCACAGCGTCCGGCCGCCGCCGTCGCTGATCTGGATGGGGTTGCCGCCGGCCTCCGGTGGCCCACTGTTGATGATGGCGTCGGCCGCGCCGGCGCCTGTAGATATGGCCCCGAGAAACTCCCTTCTTTTATTCCCTGCGAGGAATCGAGACAGACCCCGCAGGGGCGTGTAAAGGGTCTGTAATGTCTTTTGTCGATATTATCCTTATTATGAAAGTTTTGCGGACGCATGTCCTTCTTCAGCTCGGTCTCGCCTTTCCATCCCCACGGCAGCTTGGCGCTCTACGCCGACAGGTCCCGGTCCCAGGCAGGCTGCAGCCGTCGCTGGTATGCCAGGTCGCGATGTCATGGTCAAGGCTAGGAGGTGAGCGGCCCGAGGTCCAGTAAGAGCTCCTGAGGCGTGATGCTCAAGAGGTCCCCTTTAGCGCGCAAGCAGCCACCGAGAGGTAGGAAAGGGGGGTGACGTTGCCGCAACAGGGCTGCAACAAGTGAGAATCCTATGCCGTAGCGCTTGGTCGACCCGAGCGCGAAACTTATCTTTGCAGTCGAGAGCCGGTTCCTTGCACCCCGCCAGACTCGCACGTTGATAGCCATAGTGTAGCCAGGTTAGGCCCTTGCGAGCCTCCTCCTCTTCTCCATGCTCTTCTATGTGCTCTACGTCCCCAGGTCCCGGCCCTCGAGCGAGCTCAGCCACCGCTGGTATGCCAGGTCGCGATGCCGTGGTCAAGGCCAGGGGTGAGGGCTGGAGAGCCAGTAAGAGCTCCTAAGTCGCGATGCTCAGGAGCCCCCTTTCAATGCACAAGCGAATTGCATGGGAGAAGAGGGAGCCCACAGTACCGCCTGTTGTTGTCCTCAGGAGGTTCCTGCAGGTTAGCACGAGAAGGGACACAGATTGCCACTACGATTGCTGGCCTGCCGTTGGTCGCTCCACAAGAAGATGAAGGCACTGAGGGCCTGGTAAGGTGACGTGCACGGGGCGGGCCGCGAGTCAGAGCTCGACCGCTCAGATTTGTCAGCATTGCAGGGACGGACCCGAGCACAAGCGCCGTGCCAGCGTGAGTAGCTCCTGTTGCGGAATGAGCATGAGGCAGATGGGCTACGCAGGCGGTTATGATGGGTGATAATCAAGCGGGCGATAACCATAGATAGATTATGCATGGAAAGCGAACTAGCTTAGGTAAATGCAAGAACGATACATGCCACTGGGACGGACCCGAGCGGCCTGGGGATGATGCAGCCCGAGGGGCGCCCCCAACACAGTAGGCTAAAGATGCAAAGGGATACATGCCGCAGGGACAGGTCCGTGCGACCTGGGAATAATGCAGCCCGAGGGGCGCTCCCAGCTAAATAAACTTGGAAAATGTCACCTGGTTCCGTTGTCGAAGGGATGTTGGGGCAGCTGAAGATGCGTGGCGAAGGGGTTGCTCCTCACGAGCCACCGGGACCCTGAGCCTCGGGAGGCTCTGGGATCCAGGCGGTTCCTCGAGGACCGTCTCCATCTCCACCAGGACTGCGTGATGCCTGGCCTCGTGAGCCACCAAGACGCTCCGCAGGCTGCGCTGGAAGGCGGCTGCCATGCTCGGCAGGCCGAATGGCATGCAAACATAACTGTGAGGTGGGCCCTCGCAACGTCCCACGCGCGATGGCCAGAAGAGCTCCTGAGATGCGGCCATGTTGAGCCCTGGGATGTCGACGCAGACGCGCAGCCCACCATCCTCGCCTGGATGGGGAGCTGCGCCAGGTGGGCGGCGGTCGCCGCGCATGGCTCTTGCTTCTCGAAGCTCTTGGGTGATCTTGGTGATGAACTCCTGAGCACTAGGCGCTCCTCGCCCGGTGTCCTCCTAAGGGAGACATGCCATGAAGCACGCCTCCACGTGGTGCCCGAGTGCCTCCCTCATGATGTTGGCCAGGTCCAAGGCCCTCCAGAAGAGAGCCCCCGAGCCTCGCCCGAGGAGGGCGTCGGGCGCGCCTTCCTATGCGAGGGAGGGAGGCGCCCCAGGCGCGGGCGCCGATCCTGTTGTGGCACCGCTAGAGGTGCCGCTCCCCTGAAGCCCTGCACGGAGTAGCTGCTTCTTCTTCCTGGGGATGGCCTCAGGATGCTATATGGTGCCTTGATTGTCGGGGTCTTCGATTGTTGCGGCTTGGAAGGCGTGCTCAAGGGAGCACACCGCATCTCTTTCTTCACAGGGGACTGTGATGATCCCGCCACTTCCTGGCATCTTGAGGACGTTATAGCCGTGGTGGGTTACTGCCATGAACTTGGCCAGCGCTGGGTACCCGAGGATGGTGTTGTATGGCAGACGGATGTGGGCGATGTCGAAGTCGATCAGCTCAGTGCGATAGTTGTTGCGGGTGCCGAAGGTCACGGGGAGGCGGACCTGCCCTATTGGGGTGGTGGAGCCATCAGTCACTCCTGAGAAGGGCTTGGTAGGCTGAAGCTGATCGTATGGCACTTGGAGGATGTCGAATCTGTCGACTGACAGGACGTTAAGCCCCGCGCCGCCGTCGATGAGGGTCTTGGTGACTTGAATGTTGCTGATGACGGGTGAGCAGAGCATTGGGAGGGCGCCAGCAGTGGCCACGCATTTGAGCTAGTCAGCCGAGCTGAAAGTGATGGCACACTTGGACCACCTGAGCGGGTGCGTGGCCTCGAGCCTGGGAAGAGCTTCATTCACCTCGCGAGCAAACTACTTGAAGATACGATGAGAGGCTGGGGCCTGAGCTCCGCCCAAGATGCAGGCGATAGCACGTGGTTCCTGGAAGCCCCCGGCCCCTCGTCCTGATGGTGGTCGTCATTCCTTCTTGGTGGTGGCGGCAGCGGAGGAATACCGGCATTACCCGGAGGGCGGTCCTCGCGAGGCTGGTCCTGCCAACGGTCCTCGCGAGGCCGGTCGCGCCACTCCTAGAGTGGGCCGCGATCATCCCAGCGACCTCCGCCTCGTCCTCCTCCTCGTCCATAGCCCCGGTCATTGCGCTCAGGGCGTCGACTGAAGTGTCCATCTCGAATGGCCCTGAGCTCCTGACAGTCGTTGGTGTTGTGGCTGTGTATGTTGTGGAAGGCGCAGAACGGTCGTCGGCTCTTGGATGACTCAGTATGGTCCCGGCCGCGCTTCATATGAGGCTCTGCCGCGAGCACAGCCACCCCCTTGTGCTTTATGTCCTTGGCCTTGGCTTTCTTCTCCTCTGGGTCGGTAGCAGGGAGCTTGAGGAGGGAAAGGCACCCCTCCTCAGCTCTCGCGCACTTGGTCGCCAGGTTGAACAGTTCCAGAGCCGTGCATAGATCCTCGTGGATGGCGAGCTCCTCCTTCATCTTGACGTCGCGGACGCCATCAGAAAACACCGAAATGATGGCCTCGTCCGTCACCTTGGGGATCTTGAGACGAATGTTGTTGAAGCGATGGATGTACTTCTGCAGGGTCTCTCCTGGCTGCTGCTTGATGCGGCGTAGATCACCCGCGGCCGGAGGGCGGTTGCGAGTGCCCTGGAAGTTGGCGACGAAGCGGTCGCGCATCTCATCCCAGGAAGAAATCGAGCCCGGGGGCAGGTTTAGGAGCCATGAGCGAGCACCATCCTTGAGATACATGGGGAACCAGTTCGCCATGACTTTCTCATCGCCGTTCGCTGCCTCGATGCTCAGCTCATAGAGCTGCAAGAACTCCGCAGGGTCGGGGGTTCCGTTGTAGCGAGGAGGCAGATCCGGCTTGAACTTGCCCGGCTAGACGACGGCACGCAGGTCAGGAGTGACAGCGCGGTAGCCTGCCGTGGCCACCGGGGCCCTCTGTAGAGGTGGGGCCTGCCCTTGGTGTCCGCGCACCACCGCCGCAAGCGGCGCACGGTCTTGTCGTGGTGGCGTCGGGAGTGCAGGAGCATTTTCTTGCGGCCGGGGAACTTCTTGGCAGCTTCCTTCTTCTCGCGCGGGCGCCCGACGCGGTGGGTCACGCCGGGGGCAACGCGCCTTGGCACCAGAGCGCCGTCTTGGTGTGGGGGTGGCGGAGGTGCTCCGTGAGCTACGTCGCCCGCAGCCGGCGGCGGGCGAGGCAGCGAGGGGTATGGCGCGGGGGAGCCCCCAGCAGCGCTGACGAGCTCGACGATGCGGTCGAGCCAGTCCTCGTAGAGGTCGTCGATCGGGCAGTAGCGTAGGAGCTCGCGTGCCATGAGCAGCGCGGCCTGTGCGTCCGTGGGAGCGCGACGAGCGTGAGACGATGAGCCGGCTAGGGTCAGCGACGGAGTGGCGGTGTGGCCATCCCGCCGCACGGAGGGGTGCAGTGAGGACGCTTGCTGCTCGTTTCCCGCCGGACCGGTGGTGGCATTGGCGGCGGGTGACGGTGAACGACGGGGAGGCCCACCGACAGGATCTGTCTGAGCGACACGGGCGGCGAGGGCGGCCCGGCGCTCGGTGCGGGCTCGACGCGCGTCAGACATGGATGCGACGAAGCGATGGGACACGGATCGGCAGAAGGAAAGCTTCGGCGCACCCCTACCTGGCGCGCCAAATTTCGGATTTCGGGTTCCGGCAAAACCCTTGAGGTTCGAACACTGGGGTGCGCACGAAGATCTCTCCTCCCCCTAGCTCACGCCCTCACCGCAATCTAAAAGCTCAACGAGTCGAACTCACCGAACAAGAGACACAAGGTTTATACTGGTTTAGGCCACCGATGTGGTGTAATACCCTACTCCAGTGTGGTGTGGTGGATTGCCTCTTGGGCTGAGGATGAACATTACAAAGGAAGAACAGCCTCCGGAGGAGAGGTGTTCTTGTGCTTGGTGAGTTCGGGTGGTCAAGGGTGATCTGAATGATCCTCTTTTTGCTAAGGTGGTGGCTAGTCCTATTTATAGAGGCCCTGGTCCTCTTCCCAAACATTGAGCGGGAAGGGATGCCACAACGGCCAAATTTGAAGGGAGACAACCAGTACGAGTTATCCTGACCAAAGGTGGTCTTCGCCTGCCAAAGGCTCTGGTGCTGACGCTGTCTTGGGCTCCATGGTGACCTCCGTCCTGCTAGTCTTTGTCTTGTTGCACCGATATGGAAACCTTTGCCTGATGCCTCGGGACTCCTCGCATGCGCTTGCCTCTTTAGCACCAACGAGGAAACAAGGACACTGCGTGTGCTGGCGCCCGCCTGGCCCCGGTCGTCAGGGCTTATGTCACGGCAACCTCGCGAGGCGCCCCTTGCCTTGATCCCTCCGTCCCTCACGAGCCAGCCTGGTGAGGCCGCCCCCGGGGGGTCTTGTGTCGTCCGCCTGGCAATGCTTGGCCCCTCGCGAGGGTCTTGAGTGTTTGCTAGTGAAGATGGGCCGTACAGGGCCGCGGGTGGAGCCACGCCGTGGGCCGCCGGTAGGCAAGTCTGGCGACCCCCGTTCCCAGGACGTCGATAGTGTTGATGGTGTGCCTGCCATCCTGCAATATAGGCCGTCTGATTTATATCTGACGGATAGGAAGGAAACTATGGCAATTTTGCAAAGAGATACCCACACCCCTCTCCACATTTGCAAATAAGGCCTTTCCTCGTTCATCCTTTTCTCTCACAAGATAAACTACTCATACAAATGCATCTTGATGTTTCCGTGCAATGCATGGGCATCTTGCTAGTGTAGATAAAAAAGCAGAGTTGGTGATGATGTTGTGCCTGCCATCCTGCAATATAGGCCGTCCAATCTATATCTAACGGATAGGAAGAAAACTATGACAATTTACCCGCACTCCTCTTCACATTTGCAGATAAGGCCTTCCCTCGTTCATCCTTTTCTCCCACAAGATCTTGATGTTCCGTGCAATGCACGGGCATCTTGCTAGTTTTCTATAAATTTGGTCAAATTTTATGAAGTTTGACTTCAGTCAAACCTAATATGCAGAGTAAATAAAAATAGAGGGAGTATATTACTCCATGACCACGACGGAAGGGAAAACGAGACAAGTTATTGTTTATTTGAGCCGTTCAAGTATAATGATGCGGTGTTACTTATTTATCATTCCTCTCCAACCCTCTTCTCCATCGATCATGCCGCCCTCCAGTTGAGTCCATCCTCCAGCATGCGTCATTAGAACATTTTGCCGGGTATCATTCGCATGTGGGCCTAGACCATGCTTGTATTTCCAATGTTGTAATTTGTCCGACATGAATACAAACGAACAGTTCGTTTAAAGTTTCATTTTGCCTCCACTACGTGTCGCTTCCCGTCTTAGTTTTGAAATTCCATTCGGTTCATGCCCCGACACATCTTGACGAGATCGATTGATGTTGAGAGATCAATTGCGTGGCGTGCAAGGAGATAAAGGTTTGGTCTGTTTCTATGATAGAAATGACCCGCGAGGGGGGGGGTTCTGTGGGGATCAGAGGGAGTATATTGTATGTTCATAAGCTAAACGAACGTATTGTACTCACCCTAGTCCTCTTTCAAACGATCTCCGGACCCCGAGATGAAATCGAGAGAGAACGAGTGGGTGCATGTGTGATACCTAAGGCGGATTCAAAATTTTGAACTGGTGATCATAGCATCCGCAAATCATCTATAAAGGGTATTCAATGTTCGTTTCGCTTTTGAACGTACAATATACTCCCTCTGATCCTTTCTAGTTTACATATAAGTTTTATGTGTAGTCAAAGTATCTCTACTTTGATCAAACTTACAGAAAAAAAGTATCAACATTCAACAACGCCCAATCAATATTGTTAGATTCGTACGTACTCCTAGATTTGTACTCAAACAGAGATGGTTTCCAATTTGTTTTCGACCATGTGAATGTGCTTGTTCTTGCGCATGCTCTTGCTACTAGGATTTTGCCACGTATAGCCAGTCCAATAGTAACTTTTTTAAGCTCCCTATCCAATAGTACTAGTGGAGTACTGACAACATCTGTAGTAGAGTATGCAGTGCTCATAGTACTCTCTCCTTCCATTTATATAGGGCCTAAGAGCAAGTCTAATAAGGCCTAGTCAGCAGGCTATAAGACTTGTCATGTCATTAAAATCCTGCTTGGAGGAGTGAGAAGAGAGGAGAGATAGTGAAGCGGGCTCTTATATTCTACAGCCCGGCTATAACACATAGATCAGGAAAAAATAGTATGCATGCAACTCTCTTCCAATCATATACCTTGCTCATGCAAATATTAAATGCTTAGAGCCAACCTAATAGCCATTCTAAGAGCCAACTTACATGACACTTTTGCCTATGTGGAGGAGAGAGATGTGAAAAAGTAAGGGGAGTGAGCTCTCATGCAAGAGCCTAGCTATATACGCATTCCTAGGTAAATACAATAAATATGAAGAAAGAGATAGAGAGGAGATGGGAAAAAGTACTAATACAATAGCCAACCTTATATATTATTTTTTGCGGGAAATAGCCAACCTTATAGCCCACACTATTGTATGAGTGCATATAGATGATGGCTATAGATGACATGGCAGTTCCTTAGAGCCATCGGCTGGCTATATTATTAACCATGCTCTAATGCGTTTTTCAAAACCGCCTTTGACTATTGACAAGATTAATAGTACATGAGATGTATAATGTGAAAATTATATCATTGGAAGCTCCTTTCACATACGAATTTGACCATATGCTTTGTGTAAGTTGCATGTCATATATTATTACTCTAACATTTGGTCAAAGTTAGCCTCGAAAAATGCATTAGGCCCTGTAGATGGAAGGAGGGAGTAGTAGTGGAAGTGGATCCTCTGACGTAGGTATCCCTGCCTTACCCTCCCTTTCGGTCACTTACTGGCGGACCCCATGCTTGCTAGGCCCCGCATGTCAGCTACTCAATGGGTTCGGCCACGTCAGGGGATCCTCATCCGTAGTATACTCCCTCTATTTTTATTTACTCCGCATAAAACAGAGGGAGTGGTAGTATAAATGACGCGGGCGGGGGAGAGGGAGGGACGTCGGTTTGCTCTCAACTGCGGTCCCATAAGCGAGCGAAAATGCAAGCCGACGTGTGTTCCATTCGGTGAACGACGTGGAGGGTCCAACATGCCGGGGTGCAACGCGACAAGAGTGATGTACAGTCAAAACCGATTCACCGGTCATCATCGGAACCACTATTCACACCAGAACCTTCGCTGCTCGGCCTACGCCAGCCACTGCCCCAAAACCACACCTCCCCTCCAGCCCATTCCCCCACCTTTCGATCCCTTAGCCCGCATCAAGCTTCCCCTAGTTCGCCGGAAAGCCCTGGTGCGCCGAAATCGCGGCGGTGGTCGGCGCCACAAACCTCCGTTCCCAAGCTCGCTTTGCGGCGGGCCAACCCCCGAGTTCTCTGGAACCAAGCTACAAGGAGGAGGAAGCCGATCCAATGTTCATGGTGTAGGTCGCGGTGCAGAAGGCCCCCGATGGTATGAGACGATGGACGTCGACTTCGTGCCGGCGTCCGAGTCCCCCATGGTGTAGGCGGACCAGCGGTTCAACCTGGCGATACTAAAGGAGGACCGGGAGGCAGAGGCTCAACTCGACACGGAGCGCGCGCATGCCACTGCCATCCAGGCTCTCCTGCAGGTGGAACCAGATGTCGTAGATGTGAACCGGGCGGCGGAGGCTCAACTCGACGTGGAGCACGTGGATGCCGCTGCCATCGAGGCCCTCCTGCGGGAGGAACCGGACGTCCTGGACTTGAACCGGGCGGCGGAGGCTCAACTCCACGCGGAGCGCGCGGATGCTGCTGCCATCGAGGCCCTCCTGCAGGCGGAACCGGACGTCCTTGACTTGAACCGGGCGGCGGAGGGTCAACTCGACGCGGAGCGCACGGATGCCGCTGCCATCGAGGCCCTCCTGCAGGCGGAACCAGACGTCCTCGACTTGAACCGGGCGGTGCTCTCGTCCATGCAGAGCGCCCGCACGCTTCGCGTGAACGAGTAGGTGGAGGCCGAGGACAACCACGGTGCGAAGACACACGTCGGCATCTATGGCTGGTTCACGTCGGCAGCCAAAGGCGATAAGGCCGTCTTGTTCCGCGAGCAGTGATAGTTTTTCTTTATGTTGTTGTTTTTAGGGATCTTTTGCTGTGTAAAAACATATATTGTTATGCAAGTCGCCTAACTTTCATCATTTGGGTCAGTTTACCATTTCAGGCGGTTGGATAAATACCCTACATCTCCTAACCGTTCTTCCTCACCTCTTCCTCTTCCCCAACAGACCACCGCACGGGCCATACGGATCCTCCCAACATGCGGTTGGATAAACATAATGTATGAACGAAAACTATCTGTCAGCGGTAGCACATGTCAGTGAGGGTGCGTTCCCTTGTTTGGGTTTGCGGCATGCAGGAGCCACTGTGTGAGGGTGCAGTGCGACCGCGGCATGCAGGAGCGACCGTGTGAGGGTGCGGTGCGACCGCCACAGCCGTGCGCAAGTGTACCTCCTTTTCATTTTGAAAACTTTAGGCAAGCTTGGCAAAAATGTGTGGCGAAGTATGGCAATGCAAGGCCTAGACCCAAACAGGATAAGTACGTACGTACTAGGAGTACTAGTGTTAAAAAAGAAAGGCGGGGTTTTCCTTCGTGGGATTAATCGATACAAATCCTTGTTTGATGTGTCAATTAATGCGTATTTTTTTCTCCAAAGCCCAAAGAGCTAACCATCTCACTCCTCATCGCTTGATTAATGCAGCGCCATGCAAACCAACCTTCACACTTCCGCATGCATGCAAGGGTATATTAATGTTCTTGGTTGCTAGTGCGAGGCAAACCCCATCAATTTTGCCTCGATTAGTGTTATCGCCTTTTGCAAATTGTAATTTTGATATACTGGCCTTGTGTACAAAAAATGCAGGTAGTAACTATTTGACTTCCTTCCCCATTGCGGTGATGTCGACGACATCTCGAACATTGTGGTTTGGCAAAGTGTGTTTGACGGCGAACACCATTGAGGAAGACCACGGTAAGTCGTTCGCAAGTGCCGCTTGCAAGCCGAGACAACCGCCTTATTTGCATCCAGGAAGTCCATTGAACCAAAGGACGCGTAAATGTACTAGTACTACTAGTACACAATAGCGTCGTCCGTCCAGCTTAGTGCGGTGAGGTGGTTTCTCGAAGAAGACGATGGAGAAGCGGAGTCAGCAAAGAGTGAAATGATGGTTGCTTCGTCCGTGCTTTGTTATTTGACGCCTCACTGCTTTGTGATTTGTGATAGAAGGGACAGTTGAGTAGACTCTGTGCTCTATACTGTACATGCATCCAAGCACGGGAGAAAGAGGAGAGACGTTGCATTTTTCTATTCCTTCAATCAATCAATCAGGGAGCTTCAGTTCCATCTTTTTGGCTTTGGCAGCACCGTCCACAATGGTTCCCATCAATGACAAAAGCTATTTTCACATTTGGCTACACATTGTGGATGCCCTTAACCGTACCACTTGGTTTTGCTCCTGTGTGCTATTTATACAAATCTCAATTATATTGATCTAAAAAATTATAGAATCAAGATTAGTAAAAAGGAGGTGATTTTGCCGCGCAGATGGCGGGGGAGGTTTCTTATTTTAGAGGACGTTGGCCTGGCGGTTTGTTAACATGCGGTCCCACGTGTCAGTGCTTTACCAAGCCGATCCGCGTCCCACATGAGGCAGAACAACGGCAGAAGCAACACGTGGTTAACTTGAAGAAGATGAGGGAGAAGCGGATTCACCAACGAGTGAAATGATGGTTGCTTCATCCCTCCAACTTCTTTTTTTACTAGCATTATTATTACTTCATCCCTCCAACTTAACTGCGAGAAAGGTGCAGCTTTGTGATTTGACGCCTCATTGCTCATTACTACGCCGGCGCCATGACTAAGGTGCTTCATCCCTGCTGCTCTGCACTGTATTTCGGTATGGCACGTGGACCCGGTAGCTTGATGTCCCACATGTCGGTGAAAGGGACTAGAACATTTATGAAAGCGAGCGCTCCACTCTTATGACGGAGGAGTACACGACACGGCGGCCCAGTGAACTGTCACTTTTACTTTATAGTACTATAGTTTTGTTGTTTCGCACGATCCATCGATACAAATCCGATTAAACAGGAAAGGTCGGGATTTTTCCCGCGCGGTAGATGATACTGGCCATACATTTCAAAGGCAATTTTAATGTATGCAAACTGGATAATTAAGTAACAATATGATATCTATTAAAACTAAAAACACATATGATTTATTATGTTAGAGTGTAGTAGTAGTGTTGTATTGCATAATTGTTAGATGTAACATGCGAGAACGTGTAGAGATGTAGTTTTGGAGGGCCTACAGAGAGAAAGCGTAATACAGTCATCAAACTTCAGAATACGCTCATTACGGTCACTATATACGTTTTGCGGTGATTATACGGTCACTTGCTCACCGTTCAGCATCGGATTGCACTCTGTTGACCGGCCAAATAGTCTGCGTGGCACCATGTTGACTAGTTAAATTGACCATGTTCCTTGTGGGTCCCACCTGTTAGTTCGCATAGGAAAAAGGTCAGATAAACACAAATTTACGCAGGGGCGACAATACTCCAACCCGTGCGCGGGAATCACCTGGTTGTGTATGTGTCTAGCTTGTACTACTTCTAATTTGTTGAAATGGCACTTATGACGAGACAGTTTTAACTTGGTAGAGTGATATTCGTTGCATCTTTCATATGGTGTCTAGCTTTCATTGCTTCTAATTTGTTGAAATGCCTTCTCCTTAGTTTACACATCATAAGTAGTGAATATGCAATGACACTAATGATGAGAGACCTTTAACTTGGTAGTGTGATGTTGTTTGCATCTTGCATATGATTTATTTCTTGTACTGCTTCACATTTGTTTAAACGCCATTTATGATGATACACTGTTAACTTGGCAGAGCGATATTTGTAGCATCTTTCATATGGTGTCTACCTTCCATTGCATTGCTTCTAATTTAGTGAAATGTCTTCTGCTTAGTTTACACATCATAGTTCTGGTTATCTCATGTCGTCCTGTTTTTCGTACATATTACATCCTCCTATCATGTGGTTGTCTAGCATCAAAGTTTAGTTCGTCTGTATCACGCATCAATTTGTTCTGAAGAACTAAATTGTTATTCATTGTTCTTGTCGGCTTGACTTAACATGGCACGGAGAAAGAGGAAGCAACGCAGAATGACAGGGAAAGGGAAGCGGAAGAATCCTGCAGATTCTACTGGTACTGATGGTGCAATAGATGGTCAAAGTCTAACGGGAAATTTTACAAACAGGGTATCCCGTGCTACACGAGCTGCAGAACAAGCCAAACAGAAACAAATAGCTGCCACCAAACAAGCAAAGACAGCCCTAGTTGTTGCAACACCTTCTACAGTACCACCAGCTACACGATTTACTCGTTGGTCAACTCAGCTAGCAGCACGTTCCAAGCTCCCTTGCCACCTAACACTACTACCGAAGCACTCTTGACACAAGATGAGTTGGCAAGATCGGATGAACTTTGTGAGCTTCAACGGCAAGAAGGTATTTGCTGGAGTCAACTTATAGTTGCATGCTTCTTTATATGTAGTCTCATAGTTTGATGTACACTAACACTTCCTATGTTCATTGTTGGACTAGCACCTAGGCGCAAGAGGAAACAAACATCAGGGATAATGCTCGATAGGTTAACTAAATCTAGAGGAGGAAGAATGGAGATCCGTTTTGAGGCAGGTTTAAAAAGGCCACGTGATGCTACAGAGTCAGCCAAGTTAGTATCAGAGGCAGCGGTTGCCGTTAGCACTACAAAAAAATATAGTTCCGTGATGATACGTGTCTGTCACAGTAGGTCGCATTTTCTATCATGCATGTACATCCATGATGATTTTATGACCGAATCAAGATAGTCATACCTGTGTTCTCGTAGAAGTGTTCCATGACAGTACCAAAATTATCATCACGGAAGTGTCCACTTCCATGACGATAAATCGCGCGTCACAGAAGTGCTTTCGTCAAGGGTGACCGACACGTGGCATCCACCGTAACGGAACGCCGTTAAGCTATCGGGTCCGGTTTTGGATCCGATAACCCGTTAACCCGTAAAATCATCATTGGCTGGAGGAAACACGTGTCAGCTCTGCATTGGCACAGGTGTCACTCATCCAATGGGCAAGATGCGCCTATGATAGGTTGACACGTGGACCGGCCCAAAATTGGCCCATATAGTTTAAATGGGCCGGCCCAACAAAAGGCCCACAAGATTTTGCAGACCATAATTTGTCGTCCTAGCTAAAGGCCCATGAGATTTTGCGGATCATAATGGGCTGGCCCAGCTAAAGGCCCACAAGATTTTGCAGGCCATAATGGGCCGACCCAGGTAAAGGCCCACAAGATTTTTGCGGGCCATACTGGGCCGGCCCAGGTTAAGGCCCACAAGATTTTTGTGGACCATAATGGGCCGGCCCAGCTAAAGGCCCACGAGATTTCGCCGACAGTAATGGGCCGGCCCAGCTGTAGGCCCACAAGATTTTGAGGACCCTAGTAGGCCGGCCCATTAACTGGCTGCCCTGTTTTAGGCCAAATGCCGGCCCATATTTGATCCGGTCCATTAATGGCCTGCCACGTTCCGGGCCTAATAATGGCCCATATGAGATCCGGCCGGTTAAAAGCCTACCACATTCTGGGCCAAATTACGGCCCAAATCAGGTCCGGCCTGATACGTCTCCAACGTATCTATAATTTTCTATTGTTCCATGCTATATTATATTCTGTTTTCGACATTGTTGGGGTTTATTATACACTTTTATATTATTTTTGGGAATAACCTATTAACTGGAGGCCCAGCCCAGAATTGCAGTTTTTTGCCTATTTCAGAGTTTCACAGAAAAAGAATATCAAACGGAGTCCAAACGGAATGAAACCTTCAGGAACATGATTTTTGGAACGAACGTGATCCAGAGGACTTGGACCCTACGTCAAGACATCAACCAGGAGGGCACGAGGTAGGGGGTGCGCCTACCCCCCTGGGCGCGCCCTCCACCCTCATGGGCCCCATGTTGCTCCACCGACGTACTTCTTCCTCCTATATATACCTACGTACCCCCAAACTACCAGATACGGAGCCAAAAACCTAATTCCACCGCCGCAACCTTCTGTACCCGTGAGATCCCATCTTGGGGCCTTTTCCGGAGCTCCGCTGGAGGGGGCATCGATCACGGACGGCTTCTACATCAACACCATAGCCTCTCCGATGATGTGTGAGTAGTTTACCTCAGACCTTCGGGTCCATAGTTATTAGCTAGATGGCTTCTTCTCTCTTTTTGGATCTCAATACAATGTTCTCCCCCTCTCTTGTGGAGATCTATTCGATGTAATCTTCTTTTGCGGTGTGTTTGTTGAGACCGATGAATTGTGGGTTTATGATCAAGTTTATCTATGAACAATATTTGAATATTCTCTGAATTCTTTTATGTATGATTGGTTATCTTTGCAAGTCTTCGAATTATCAGTTTGGTTTGGCCTACTAGATTGATCTTTCTTGCAACGGGAGAAGTGCTTAGCTTTGGGTTCAATCTTGCGGTGTCATTTCCCAGTGACAGTAGGGGCAGCAAGGCACGTATTGTATTGTTGCCATCGAGGATAACAAGATGGGGTTTATATCATATTGCATGAGTTTATCCCTCTACATCATGTCATCTTGCTTAAAGCGTTACTCTGTTCTTATGAACTTAATACTCTAGATGCATGCTGGATAGCGGTCGATGTGTGGAGTAATAGTAGTAGATGCAGGCAGGAGTCGGTCTACTTGTCTCGGACGTGATGCCTATATACATGATCATACCTAGATAATCTCATAACCATGCTCAATTCTGTCAATTGCTCAACAGTAATTTATTCACCCACCATAATACTTATGCTCTCGAGAGAAGCCACTAGTGAAACCTATGGCCCCCGGGTCTATTTTCCATCATATTAATCTTCCAACACTTAGTTATTTATATTGCGTTTTATTTTACTTTGCATCTTTATCATAAAAATACCAGAAATATTATCTTATCATATCTATCAGATCTCACTCTCGTAAGTGACCGTGAAGGGATTGACAACCCCTTTATTGCGTTGGTTGCGAGGATTTATTTGTTTGTGTAGGTGCGAGGGACTCATGCGTGGCCTCCTACTGGATTGATACCTTGGTTCTCAAAAACTGAGGAAAATACTTACGCTACTTTACTGCATCACCCTTTCCTCTTCAAGGGAAAACCAACGCAGTGCTCAAGAGGTAGCAAGAAGGATTTCTGGCGCCGTTGTCGGGGAGTCTACTCAAAAGTCAACATACCAAGTACCCATCACAAACCCTTATCTCCCGCATTACATTATTTGCCATTTGCCTCTCGTTTTCCTCTCCCCCGCTTCACCCTTGCCATTTTATTCGCCTTCTTCCCGTATGCCTTTTTGTTTCTGTTTCCACGTGCCTTCTATTTGCTTGCATCTTTGCTTGCTAAAAATCTATTGCTATGGATCCGCTTAAAGTGTTCTACTTGGATCATCTTCGATCCTTATGCGCTCGTGCTGAAACCCCAACTAGCCTAGTTGATGGGAAATCTTTAGATGAGCATGCTCATTTTGCGCGTCACCGTTTGTCTGAAAAAGGGAAACTCTTATGGAATCAAATAAACAAATTGTTGTGTTATGCTTGGAATCTTTGTGAAATTTGTGATATTACTTGTTGCTCTAAGAACCCTAAAAAACACCTCCCCTACCTATGTGAGTTTAATGAAAATGAAATCTTATCTTCTTATGCAAAGGGTGTTTATAGCTACTATGATATTGAACAAATTGAAGAATTTATTGCTTTTAAGGGTTCTTTTGAAGTTGCTTCTTTTCTTGAAAAGTATGATACTACTCTTTACGAATATGAAAATCTTGACATACTTGAATATTGCTATGAAAACTATGCTCATAATGTCTATGTCAAAGAATTTCTTGAAAGAATGACCGTTGCTTCTAAAGAAAATAATGATATGCACGAATCTATAGATAATTATGATTCCAATTATTTGATTGAAATGTCCCTTGATGAACATGATGCTTGCTATTCTTGTGGCCATGATGCCAATATTTATGAAGAAGAATTTTCTATAGTTACTTACGTTAAACATGAGATCGTTGCTAATGCACCCATACTTGGTAGTTCCTTCGATGAAAAGCATGATTGCAATAATTTTACTATAAATTTTCTTAATGTCAATTGTGCTAATAATATGCAAAACCCTAAGCTTGGGGATGCTAGTTTTGCTATGTCTACTACTTGTTGCAATGATCATGATTGGGGTGATTCTTCTTTTGATCTTGAAAATTTATTTGAGCCCCCTGATGAATATGAGATTCATAATAGTGTTTGCAATATTATTGAAAGTGGGTTTGGAAGAGTGTCAACTTTAGATCCCACATATTTGGAGAATATTCAATCTTATGAAATTTTTGATAAAAGTGGGTTTGGAGAGGTCATGACTTTAGTTAATGTTAATCCCACTATTTCGGAAGAGTGTCAACTTTGCATGCATGTGGATCATGTAGAGAAAATTTTATGTGATAGCTATATTGTTGAATTTTCTTTTGATCCTACATGTAATTATTATGAGAGAGGAAAATATGGTTGTAGGAATATTCATGTTACTAAATTACCTCTCGTCATGTTGAGATTGCTATCATCTCTTTCTTCTTCCTTGCATATGCTAGTTTTTGCTTGCCTTGATAATTTGTTTGCCTATAAGATGCCTATGCATAGGAAGTATGTTAGACTTAGATGTGTTTGTCATGTGTTTCATGATGCTCTCTTTGCGCTTCAATTCTTGTCTTTCATGTGAGCATCATCGAAATCTCAATGCCTAGCTAGGGGCGTTAAACGATAGCGCTAGTTGGGAGGCAACCCAATTTTATTTTTAGTTTTTCTTTTTTCTTCTGTTTAGGAATAAATATTTTATCTAGCCTCTGGTTGGATTTGTTTTTATGTTTTAATTAGTGTTTGTGCCAAGTTAAACCTATAGGACCTTCTTGGATGATAGTTATTTGATCTTGCTGAAAATTCCAGAAACTTTCTGTTCACGAAAATAATTGTTAAAAATCACCAGAACGTGATAAAATATTGATTCCAATTGCTGCTGATCAATAAACAAATTATCTAGGCCTTCCTATTTTGGCTGAATTTTTGTAGTTCCAGAAGTTTGCGTTCGTTACAGATTACTACAGACTGTTCTGTCTTTGACAGATTCTGTTTTTCGTGTGTTGTTTGCTTATTTTGATGAATCTATGGCTAGTAAAATAGTTTATAAACCGTAGAGAAGTTGGAATACAGTAGGTTTAACACCAATAAAAATAAATAATGAGTTCATTACAGTACCTTGAAGTGGTGTTTTGTTTTCTTTCGCTAACGGAGCTCACGAGATTTTCTGTCAAGTTTTGTGTTGTGAAGTTTTCAAGTTTTGGGTGAAAGATTTGATGGATTATGGAACAAGGAGTGGAAAGATCCTAAGCTTGGGGATGCCCATGGCACCCCAAGATAATCTAAGGACACCTAAAAGCCAAAGCTTGGGGATTCCCCGGAAGGCATCCCCTCTTTCGTCTACTTCCATCGGTAACTTTACTTGGAGCTATATTTTTATTCACCACATGATATGTGTTTTGCTTGGAGCGTCTTGTATTATTTGAGTCTTTGTTTTCAGTTTACCACAATCATCCTTGCTGTACACACCTTTTAAGATAGACACACATGATTCGGAAATTGTTAGAATACTCTATGTGCTTCACTTATATCTTTTGAGTTATATAGTTTTGCTCTAGTACTTCACTTATATCTTTTAGAGCACGGCGGTAGATCTGTTTTATAGAAACTATTGTTCTCTCATCCTTCACTTATATCTTTTTGAGAGTCCTATAAAATAGCATGGCAATTTGTTTTAACTAAATATCATGATAAATTTGATACTAGATAATTGTTTTGAGATATAAAGGTGGTAATATCATAGTTGTGCTAGTTGAGTAATTGCGGAATTGAAAAATACTTGTGTTGGAGTTTGTGATTCCCGTAGCATGCACGTGTGGTGAACCGTTATGTAACGAAGTCGGAGCATGAGGTATTTATTGATTGTCATCCTTTGTGTGGCGGTCGGGATCGCGCGATGGTTAACTCCTACCAACCCTTCCCCTAGGAGCATGCGTAGTATTACTTTGCTTCGAGGGCTAATAAATTTTTGCAATAAGTATATGAGTTCTTTATGACTAATGTGAGTCCATGGATTATACGCACACTTACCTTTCCGCAATTTTCTAGCCTCTTCGGTACCGTGCATTGCCCTTTCTCACCTTGAGAGTTGGTGCAAACTTCACCGGTGCATCCAAACCCCGTGATATGATACGCTCTATCACACATAGACATCCTTATATCTTCCTCAAAACAGCCACCATACCTACCTATTATGGCATTCCCATAGCCATTCCGAGATATATTGCCATGCAACACTTTCGATCGTTTCGTTTATCATGACACGATCCATCATTGTCATATTGCTTTGCATGATCATGTAGTTGACATTGTATTTGTGGCAAAGCCACGATTCATAATTCTTTCATACATGTCGCTCTTGATTCATTGCATATCCCGGTACACCGCCGGAGGCATCCACATAGAGTCATATTTTGCTCTAAGTATTGAGTTGTAATTCATGAGTTGTAAGTAAATAGAAGTGTGATGATCATTATTATTAGAGCATTGTCCCAAGTGAGGAAAGGATGATGGAGACTATGATTCCCCCACAAGTCGGGATGAGACTCTGGACTAACTAAAGAAAAAAAAGGCCATAAAAAAGAGAGAAAAGGCCCAAATAAAAAAATGAGAGAAAATGAGAGAAGGGACAATGTTACTATCCTTTTACCACACTTGTGCTTCAAAGTAGCAATGTGATCTTCATAATAGAGAGTCTCTTATTTTGTCACTTTCATATACTAGTGGGAAATTTCATTATAGAACTTGGCTTGTATATTCCAATGATGGGCTTCCTCAAAATGCCCGAGGTCTTCGTGAGCAAGCAAGTTGGATGCACACCCACTTAGTTTCTTTTCGAGCTTTCATACACTTATAGCTCTAGTGCATCCGTTGCATGGCAATCCCTACTCCTTGCATTAACATCAATTGATGGGCATCTCCATAGCCCGTTGATTAGCCTCATTGATGTGAGATTTTCTCCTTTTTTGTCTTCACACATAACCCCTACCATTATACCTTATTCCACCATAGTGCTATATCCATGGCTTGCCCTCATGTATTTCGTAAGAATTGAAAAGGCTGAAGCGCGTTAAAAAGTATGAACCAATTGCTTGGCTAAAACCGGGGTTGTACATGATATGAATATTTTGTGTGGGGAAGATGGAGCATAGCTAGACTATATGATTTTGTAGGGATAACTTGCTTTGGATATGTTATTTTGATAAGACATAATTGCTAGGTTAGCATGCTTGAAGTATTATCATTTTTATGTCAACATTAAACTCTTATCCTGAATCATATTAAAACTGAACATTCGTGCCACAATAAGAAGAATTACATTGAAATTAGGCTAAGTAGCATTCCACATAAAAAATTTCTGTTTTTATCATTTACCTACTCGAGGACGAGTAGGAATTAAGCTTGGGGATGCTTGATACGTCTCCAACGTATCTATAATTTTTGATTGTTCCATGCTATATTATATTCTGTTTTGGACATTATTGGGCTTTATTATACACTTTTATATTATTTTTGGGACTAACCTATTAACCGGAGGCCCAGCCCAGAATTGCTGTTTTTTGCCTATTTCAGAGTTTCGCAGAAAAAGAATATCAAACGGAGTCCAAACGGAATGAAACCTTCAGGAACGTGATTTTCGCAACGAACGTGATCCAGAGGACTTGGACCCTACGTCAAGACATCAACCAGGAGGGCACGAGGTAGGGGGGCGCCTACCCCCCTGGGCGCGCCCTCCACCCTCGTGGGCCCCATCTTGCTCCACCGACGTACTTCTTCCTCCTATATATACCTACGTACCCCCAAACTACCAGATACGGAGCCAAAAACCTAATTCCACCGCCGCAACCTTCTGTACCCGTGAGATCCCATTTTGGGGCCTTTTCCGGAGCTCCGCTGGAGGGGGCATCGATCACGGAGGGCTTCTACATCAACACCATAGCCTCTCCGATGATGTGTGAGTAGTTTACCTCAGACCTTCGGGTCCATAGTTATTAGCTAGATGGCTTCTTCTCTCTTTTTGGATCTCAATACAATGTTCTCCCCCTCTCTTGTGGAGATCTATTCGATGTAATCTTCTTTTGCGGTGTGTTTGTTGAGACCGATGAATTGTGGGTTTATGATCAAGTTTATCTATGAACAATATTTGAATATTCTCTGAATTCTTTTATGTATGATTGGTAATCTTTGCAAGTCTCTTCGAATTATCAGTTTGGTTTGGCCTACTAGATTGATCTTTCTTGCAACGGGAGAAGTGCTTAGCTTTGGGTTCAATCTTGCGGTGTCCTTTCCCAGTGACAGTAGGGGCAGCAAGGCACGTATTGTATTGTTGCCATCGAGGATAACAAGATGGGGTTTATATCATATTGCATGAGTTTATCCCTCTACATCATGTCATCTTGCTTAAAGCGTTACTCTGTTCTTATGAACTTAATACTCTAGATGCATGCTGGATAGCGGTCGATGTGTGGAGTAATAGTAGTAGATGCAGGCAGGAGTCGGTCTACTTGTCTCGGACGTGATGCCTATATACATGATCATACCTAGATATTCTCATAACTATGCTCAATTCTGTCAATTGCTCAACAGTAATTTGTTCACCCACCATAATACTTATGCTCTTGAGAGAAGCCACTAGCGAAACCTATGGCCCCCGGGTCTATTTTCCATCATATTAATCTTCCAACACTTAGTTATTTATATTGCCTTTTATTTTACTTTGCATCTTTATCATAAAAACACCAGAAATATTATCTTATCATATCTATCAGATCTCACTCTCGTAAGTTACCGTGAAGGGATTGACAACCCCTTTATTGCGTTGGTTGCGAGGATTTATTTGTTTGTGTAGGTGCGAGGGACTTGTGCGTGGCCTCCTACTGGATTGATACCTTGGTTCTCAAAAACCGAGGGAAATACTTACGCTACTTTACTGCATCACCCTTTCCTCTTCAAGGGAAAACCAACGCAGTGCTCAGGAGGTAGCAGGCCCTTTAAGAGGCTTTGGGCTAAATTATGGCCCATATCAGATTCGGCCCGTCAACTGGACGCTATGCTTTTGGGCCCACTTGCTAAAGGCCCATTTAGTAATTCGGCCTGATATTAGTTTCGGCCTGTTAAGGGCCCGTTTAACATTCGGCCCTATATTAATTTCGGCATGTTAAATGCCCGTCATATAGTTGGACCTAACTACGGCCCGGTTTGCATCCGGCCTGCTCGTTGCCAATAATCTGATTGGGCCAAACAAGGACCGAGACAATTTTGGCCTGTTAAAAGCCCGTGATTTGATTGGCACAATCATGGGCCGGGGTCCATTTCGGGCTACTGCCGGCCCGTGAGCTGTTCAGCACGTTTAGGCCCAACCTACTTCTCAGCCTCCTAAAAGCCCATTGAGTTTTCTTGCGAAAAGAGGGCGCGGCGGTTTACTCAGCCTATTAAAGGCCTGAATCTACTAGTGGGCCAGTTTACATTTAGGCCTTTTAACGGACCAAGATGATGGGGCCCATGATGCGGATCATACATTGTGATTGCATGACGGCCCGATTATGTACCGTAATTTTATGGTTTGGCCGGTTTACTGCGAAGACATGATATATATACAGTAAAATAACTGCAGCATCGTGAATAAGAAAAAACCTAGACCATACAATAAACAAATTACGGCATATTACATCCACTGGGCATCAAAGTTTGCCACTATGATAATAAAGCACAAGCAGACAACAGATTACATACACTGGGCATCAAAGATCGCCACCAGTGCAAATAAACACGCCGACAAAATAATATACAAAATCGACAGTACTTCAATAAAGTTCAAGAAAGGTTAGCCCTGCTGGGGAGCTGTAGCGCAAGCAGCTGAGCAAGCTGATGAGACTGCGCTTGTTTAACACTTATATCCTCCTCACTCTGAAAGATAAACAAGCAGACAGATGGCAGGTTTTGCACATAAAAGTATCAGTGCTGACAATTCATCACATTTCTTACTGACGAATAAAGTGACACAGTTTAAAATTGCATTAACACAATATGGTATTGTTCAGGTCAAGACATGGCAGGAAATGACATTGTGAAGGAGTTGGCAGCTTCACGACACCACTGGATTATAGATCAAGAACTCATAAGTATCAATGGTTAGTGTGCTGTCAATTTATCCCATTTCAGATTGGCAAATAAAGAGACGGTTTAAATAATAGTAGAATGATATGACATTGTTCATAGTTAAGACATTGCAGAGTATGACATTGTGCTATAGTGGGTAGGTTCACCACACCACTGGATTACGGATCAAGAACAGAAGCATGAATGCAGTGCAAAAGAAGATCACTTGCTATGTATAGTATAATTTACATGGTATGAAGAAGGAACTTGGTTGTACAACTGAAAACTTAAATTGAGAAGGACAAACTTTTGTTTATGAACTACATAATAAAATTTAAACATGCAATTTGATGCAAACACCAAAAGTAAACAGCTCTTGCAGTCCTGCCTAACAAAATATACAGAACAAAGTTTGAAGGCTTGAGAAGGACAACCTTACATTATTGGTGAAGACAGGCTCTATAAAGCCCTTTTCCATGCTGATGGGGGGGCAATTCAAGAATTTTACCATAGAATCTTCTTCATAAGCATTGCCTTTATTCTACATTTTGTTAAGAGTAGATATAGATGTGATAATATAAGAAAAAATGGATAATATTTAAGATAAGATGAAGAGTGATGCTACATAACCAAGGAGCTATGTTAAGAGCGATACAAGCAAAAGGTACAACCAAGAGCAATGCACAGCTAAACTTCTTCAGTACCATCGGTGTTATCCAACCTTATGGTAAGAGTAAATATAGATCTGATGTGTAGAAAATGGAGGGAAAAGGAAAATAAGCTGCAGAGTGATGGTACATGAACAACTACCTGTTAATATAAGTACACTGATAAAGGACAACAAGTACTTACAAGAACAATGCAGAGCTAAAAAAATTCATTGGCATTGGATATATTCTACACTAATGTAACCATTTATACAGATCAGATAATTTGGAGCGAACAATTGATAAGCAAGCTATCATGCATACTGCTGTCACATAATGAACCAGGTATGTATGCAAGTACAGTGATACAGGACAACAGGTAGTAACAAGAGCAAAGCAGCGGGCAGCATACTTGCGATATCCTGTCGTTCTTTTCAAACCGGAATTCTTCTTCGAGCAGATTTCCTGCAAAAAAGATCCGTAAGGCACATGCGGAAAAGTAGAAGTTCAAATTGTCATGTGATTTCATAGACAGTACCTCATCCTGGGAACGAGGCCAGTGCATAACAAGGTTTTTCCATTCAGTGTCTTCTAAATTTAGCACAGGAGACTTCACCGGAAATTCGTTTATAGACTTGCCATCAAAGTGTGATTTCCTCAGGTAACACCGATACTGCTGCAATGCTTCCTTGAAAAGCACAAGCAAGCTTTGCTCGTCATGACTATCCAGATTGACCCTCGCCCACTTACAACAATGTAATGTAAATCATTGATGTGTTCAATAAGCAGAAAACAGGAAAATAATAACCATGAATAATAGCACTTATGTGGCACCCCGGCTCAGAGAAAACCGGAACGCCCCGTATTCCAGCCCAGAGATCGAGGAGAAGTCTTCTGGAATACGGCACTGCTTAGCATAGAACAAACCAGTTTTCTATTATTACACGAATATGAATAAAGGTCTCCGATATTATAATGAATAACATCGGCACAGCGACACTACGCCATCCTCAGTTGCTCTATGCAAGCAGCAGAACAACTCGAAGTAGCAGAAAAACTTCTAGCAGCGGAACAACGACAACGGTGGTGAACTCCACTCCGCAGGGACTCTGGCTGGAACGCTTATCCTAGCTCGCAAACAAAGAATCCACGGCAAACAAGCATCCAATCCAGGCACGACCTGCAAGCTGGCATGACACGCCAAGTCAGTACATTGAATGTACCTTGCAAGCTCACAATTAACCAGAAGCATTCAAGACAAACAACAGCATGGCAATTACAGGTTAATCAGGGATTATCATGAGATCATCAGGATAACATGGCATGAACAATATGAACATAATATCGCTAGGACAATATATGATCATGGCATGAACATATGAATCTGATGATACTAGCATGCAACATGATGACACTACATGCACCATTTATTTTGCTCGGGTTACCTCGTAACCATCAGATGCATCACTTACCAACCTCGGACATCACACGATCATCTCAGGATAAAATCAAGCTTGGTATAAACAATACCGTAGTAATCATTAAATGACCACAAGGAGCTTGATCTTTACCCATGATTCTCGCACAATATCACGAATATCCAACAACTCGGTATCCTCGATACCACGGTGATCATTCCGGCGATCACAACCATGACCGACACTTGGTCTCAAACGGTGATCTTTCCGGCGATCACAACCAACTTATCTCATCATCGAACCGGGGTTGTCATTATTCAAGTTATTATTAATATTGTTGACTCACGGTGGGACATGCATAACAACGGCACTCGGAACAGATGATAGTCATGCACCGAAGACCATCGCCAACATCAACATGTACCATTACCAAGCATAAGCATATGAAAGGAATACTAGCAACTATCAGGGCATGATAACCAGGTGCATAACAACATAGCAAACATGTAAATACTAACCCAGAAGCATTACCGAAACAACGATAACCATATTTTAAACAAGCAATCATTTAATAAATGTTCAAGTTAAAAACCATGGCTACTGCATGACTATCATGCAAGTGGGTATTGTGGCTTGCCTGGGGTGAAGAAGGCACCGGGGAGAAGTGTGGTGAAGCCGCGGAAAGATTTGCCGAAAACAGTTCTCTCTCGGAGGGGCTGTTTACATGCAAGGGCAAAATGGTCATCTTCACGGTGTCAAACCATAGTGAAAATGAAACCAACAGAATGGGCCCGACGATACGAAGAAGTGGGCTTTGGAATCACCTAATTCGGAGTGACGGTTGAAAAGTTGTGAAGGTTGAAAGGAACAAGGACTAATCTGTGAAAAATTTATCACCAACGGGTCCCTGAGTGGATAAGGCAGAAACAGATTTGAGAAAATACGCTTTCTGACTTGGAAAGCGTACTACAGGCCGAAGTAGAAACAGAATACGCTTTCAGAGAGAAGGAAACGTACTCCGGGAAATATGTTTCCACTTGAATCCACGCGGGCCCGGGTCTAAGCCAACGCCCAGAGGCTGACTGGCGGGACCCAGGGGGCAGGGGGCCAGGCTGGCGCTCGTCACCTTCTTCCTCCTCGCGCCTCTGTTCCCTCGTGGAACAGAGCAGAGACAGGGGAGGGAAGCGACGATGGGGCCGGCCGGCTCCGATGGCCTCCGGCCAAACCGAGCGCACCGGCAGGCTCGCAAGGATACAGCGCCTTCGTTCAGTGGAGAAACGGCTCCCGAGGAGGCGCGTGGAGGAGGAGAGGCCGCAGCGAAGGAGGCGGGCAGAGAGGCGGCAGTGGTGATGAACTCCGGTGATGCAGGGCGCTCCGGCGAGAGATGAGAGGGTGGGGAGGTTCGCCGGGACGTGGGGAAGGCGTTGGTGGAGTCGGGAGGGAGTGGGAGAGCTCGGATGGACTCGGTCGGGGTGGTGGCCGAGAGCAACGGCGACGGCCAAACGCCAGGAGGCGCGGCCAGAGGGACTCCGGGGTCGAATGAGTGGGGTGGGGAGGCTCTCTGGGAGGAGGTGAACACGGTGGACAGCTCTGGAGGAGAGGAGAGGGGCTAGGCACACCGGAACCAAGGAGGAACCGAGGCGCCCGAGGTGAACTCCGGCGAAAAGAGGAGGGGGCCGAGGACTCCGGTGGGCTAAGGAGGCAAGTGAGGAGTAGATGAGCGGCGGGATGGCTCGGGGCACGCTTATATAGCCGAGGGGAAGGCTCTGGAGCTCACAAGCGAGCTTGAGCAGTGCTCTAATGGAGGTCAGAGGCTGGGCATGGCACAGGCACGGTTCTAGCGGCGCATTAATGGCGAACCACGACGAGGAACCGATGCAGGGCGACGCAGTAAAGCACGGGCGAGCTCCAGGACATGGATGGAGGTCCAGACGAGGAGGGAGGAGACGAGAACAGTGGCCGGAACAAGCCAGAGCACGCGTTCAGCCATGACGCAAGCGTGATCGCCACGCGCACTGGCGCACGTGGCGCTCTTTGGCATGGCCAATCATGTCCAGTAGATTGACCTTGGTGCCCTTAGTCCATATGAAGAAATTAATCGGTACAGGGGCAAAGAAACGATTTGCACTTAGCTCCAAAGTAAATCAGTAAGAAGGTGTTTGTAACTTCCTGTGGTTAAACCAGCCTGGTAACGTGGTAAAGGGTTTATCTTCTGATGATCACACACTAAGGTGATGCTGATCACCAAAAATCAGACCAAGAGGAGGAGTTTAGATGAGGGTTGCTGTATAAAGTGCAAAACTGGCCAGAATTAGGGATTTGGATGATACACTCACATACTTGATCTCTATGAGCTGAAGTTTGGCAGAGGGGGGTTATATGATGGTATGAATCTGATGTAAAGATTTCATGCGATTTGGAAATACCAAAGTGGCACTTGCTTCACAAAGCTTCATTCTGGACAGAAACTTGCAAATATTCTAGAGGAATAATGGCTTGATGAACCATGCCCAAAATGGGTGGAGGGAAGTTATATGGATAATAGAAGGCCTAGAAAAATTGGCAGCCATAATGGATCAAGATACAATATACTTGCTTCACAAACTGAAATTTTGGATAGAATCAAAGAATAGAAGATGAGCTCACATGGAGGCATGACATGAGCTCTACTTTGGTGGAGGGCTATGATATGATCATATGAGGGATCATGCAAAAGGAAACTCATTTGGATATGCCTAGCTTGCACCTCCTTCACAAAGCTTCTTTCTAGATAGAAACTTTGGAAAATCATAATTAAATAATTCCTAGGCAAATGAGGTTGCATTTTGGCATGTGGCAATGATATGGACAGGAAAAGGTGTCCAAGGAGTTTGAGGTCAATTGGTAAAAGGAAAATAGCACTTTCTTCACAATGTGCCATTTAGGGCAGAATAGGAAATGAATTATTTGAGCATGATGATAAACATGACAAATGAAATATTTTGTCATATTTGAGAACGATATGACCCAAAACAATTATGATAATTATTTGGGAATTTTAGGAGTGATGGAAATAAAGGCTGCTTCACAACCTAGGGCAATTTGAGTTATTCCTTTAATAGAAAAAGGAATATTCCCAATAAAAAGAATATTGGGATTTGGGCTAGGATGAAAATGACAGGGTCTAGGGAAGGATTTGGGTATGACAAGCCACTCTGTAAGAAAAGAAGAGTTCATCTTCTTCACTTTCCAGACCACAAAGCCACGGAAAAAGAAAACTCAAGCAAAAACCTCAGAAAAACAAAAGAAAAAGAAAGGGCCAAAAATCAGGCTGTCACAACTTACACGTAAGTGGGACAGGAAGATGTGAAAATGGTGTTTGTCTTCACTATAATCTTCCCATGATGGGAATATATGCACGTAGTCCCTAACAACATTGAAAGCATTGTCTTTTAAACTAGGAATAACTGGAATGGGGTTCCAATCTGCAGGAATTGGCCGTCTCTGCAGTTGGGATAGGTCTTCGGCCGGTGGACTTGCTGTACTTTTTCGCTGGAGTGGGATTTTCTATGGTACGACTGGTGCTATGGCAACTGAAATCGGCATACCTTTTGCTGGAGTGCAGGTCCTGTGTGGTGGGGCTAGTGGTGTGGCCAGTGAAGTATGGGTACAGTCTGCTGGAGTCGGTCCTACATTTTGTGTCACTAGTTGTACAACCAATATAAGTGGGGTGCTGTCTGATTTCTCCGGCACAACCATGTTTTTCAAGGACTTTGCTGGTGCTCCTTCAGGTTCAGCAATCACCCTCTTCCTTTTTTATGTCTGATGCACAAGAACAGCATTTGAGTGGAAAAACATGGTATGATGACAGATGGAATATGTATTGATAATGGATGGGCATGGCATCTCGACATATATGATGAGTAAACTAAGCAGATGGCGGTGCAACAAAGTAGAATAAATGCAAGACAACATATGCAAGATACACGCAATCAATAAAACCTTGCCAAATTAGAACATGCACCTTGATGGGTGAACAGGACAGGCCATCTGCCTTTGACTCCTTGAGGTTAGAATAGTCATTAGGATCATATTCTGAACAAGAATCAACAGGTGGGGAGCGTATGAGTTTCATTGCATCCAGAATGGCACTCAATGCCTTGGTGCCAATTTTGTAAGTCATTGCAGTATTTAGCTTCAAGAGTGGACTGCTGCTAGTGTGACACAAAGCAGCTACACAGATCATTGTGTAGATATAACGGGAAAACCGTAAGCATCAGAGTAAAATCAGCAAAGTGGAACTTGCTGGAATATATGTGCTAGTATTGCCGGTACGGCTAGAAAGGCTTCGGATACCAGCTCTCTTCAACTGAAGGTGCGGTACTGTTAATATTAGTGTAACTCTCAAAGGCGACACAGCTCCCCGCATTTACTTGCTATTCTTATAGGATTCAAGTGGGCAGGCCACTACAAATCCTATTCCCATGTTTACAAAATCCTACGAATCAAAGAGGCCCGAAGAGTTCAAAGTGTCCATCACAACCGACCGTATATACCTCTACACTGCAAATGTCCCTGCTCATCTTCACTACAAGGAACATGTTGTACTACTATCATACTCCCTCCGTTCCAAAATATAAGTCTTGGTAGAGATTTCCACAATGGATCACATACAGATGTATCCAGATACATTTTAGAGTGTAGATTCACTCATTTTGCTCCATATGTAGTCCATGGTGGAATCTATAGAAAGACTTGTATTTAGGAACGGAGAGAGTACTTATTAAAGAAGAACGGAAGAGGAACATGCTAAAGAAGAGCAAGCAGATTTTGGATAATAAAATGTTCGTTGCGCAGTGCCCACACATGATGAACCAGAGTGCATTAAGAAAGCAACTCCCTGATGTCTCTATATGTGGTGCACGTGCTTTTCGAAAGTAAAGTAGGAACATTAGCTGACCAATTAAATGTTATCTGTTTTAGTAATATCAGCATCATATCAGATTCGTACTTGAGCAACAAGTTTGGAATTATGAGTGGCACGTTGTTTAGCTTGATGGATTCAGGAGCAGTGCTAAGCAGGTACGATGATGGTAATGAATATAAAGGCATGTCTTCATGCAAGTCGCGTAACTTTTGTCATTCGGGTCAGTCGACCATTTCAGGTGGTTGGATGAAGATCCTACGTCTCCTAACCCTTCTTCTTCCTCGTCTCTGATTCTTCCCATACAGAACACCGCACGATCCGCCGGCCGTACCACCGGCCCCCACCGCCTGTGTTCCTCCG